>NC_143014.1:24409330-24591830 GCF_055824585.1 Amblyomma mixtum
GATGGATGGATGGATGGATGGATGGATGGATGGATGGATGGATGGATGGATGGATGGATGGATGGATGGATGGATGGATGGATGGATGGATGGATGGATGGATGGATGGATGGATGGATGGATGGATGGATGGATGGATGGATGGATGGATGGATGGATGGATGGATGGATGGATGGATGGATGGATGGATGGATGGATGGATGGATGGATGGATGGATGGATGGATGGATGGATGGATGGATGGATGGATGGATGGATGGATGGATGGATGGATGGATGGATGGATGGATGGATGGATGGATGGATGGATGGATGGATGGATGGATGGATGGATGGATGGATGGATGGATGGATGGATGGATGGATGGATGGATGGATGGATGGATGGATGGATGGATGGATGGATGGATGGATGGATGGATGGATGGATGGATGGATGGATGGATGGATGGATGGATGGATGGATGGATGGATGGATGGATGGATGGATGGATGGATGGATGGATGGATGGATGGATGGATGGATGGATGGATGGATGGATGGATGGATGGATGGATGGATGGATGGATGGATGGATGGATGGATGGATGGATGGATGGATGGATGGATGGATGGATGGATGGATGGATGGATGGATGGATGGATGGATGGATGGATGGATGGATGGATGGATGGATGGATGGATGGATGGATGGATGGATGGATGGATGGATGGATGGATGGATGGATGGATGGATGGATGGATGGATGGATGGATGGATGGATGGATGGATGGATGGATGGATGGATGGATGGATGGATGGATGGATGGATGGATGGATGGATGGATGGATGGATGGATGGATGGATGGATGGATGGATGGATGGATGGATGGATGGATGGATGGATGGATGGATGGATGGATGGATGGATGGATGGATGGATGGATGGATGGATGGATGGATGGATGGATGGATGGATGGATGGATGGATGGATGGATGGATGGATGGATGGATGGATGGATGGATGGATGGATGGATGGATGGATGGATGGATGGATGGATGGATGGATGGATGGATGGATGGATGGATGGATGGATGGATGGATGGATGGATGGATGGATGGATGGATGGATGGATGGATGGATGGATGGATGGATGGATGGATGGATGGATGGATGGATGGATGGATGGATGGATGGATGGATGGATGGATGGATGGATGGATGGATGGATGGATGGATGGTGGATGGATGGATGGTGGATGATGGATGATGGATGATGGATGATGGATGGATGGATGATGGATGGATGGATGGATGGATGGATGGATGGATGGATGGATGGATGGATGGATGGATGGATGGATGGATGGATGGATGGATGGATGGATGGATGGATGGATGGATGGATGGATGGATGGATGGATGGATGGATGGATGGATGGATGGATGGATGGATGGATGGATGGATGGATGGATGGATGGATGGATGGATGGATGGATGGATGGATGGATGGATGGATGGATGGATGGATGGATGGATGGATGGATGGATGGATGGATGGATGGATGGATGGATGGATGGATGGATGGATGGATGGATGGGAGCGCCCCCTTTGAAACGGGGTGGTGGCAATTGCCACCATGCTCAGCTTTTCTTTTTTTTTTGTTTACTGAGTTGGCAATTCTCATTAAGAATCGCCATCTTTACCTACTGTTTCCTACAATTCTAACCTTATGCCCCATCTCTGCTTTTCAGCCACCAATCCTCCAATCGCTTTTTGCTAACTTCCACTGCAGATTTATTTACATGACCATTGTTATCTTTAAACCCTAGGGCCACAGGAAGAGTGACTGCGCCTGCATCGACATCCGGATGGACACCATCACATTTGATTATGAGGTGTTCAATTGTTTCCACAGATCTACCACACACTGCACATGTGTCATCTTCTTCGTTAAATTCCTTTTTGTAGCTGCGCGTTCTAAGACACCCTGACCTAGCTTCAAAAAGTAGGGCACTGCCTCTTGAGTTATCATAGAAAAATTCTTTCCTGATATGCCTTTTCCAGTATCGATATAGTTCTACATTATGTTTCTTTTCCATTGAATTCATCCAATTTTGAACTTCCGCGTTTTTAACCTGTCGTTTAATGCTCTTTCTTTCTCCGTCCTCATGACCTGCATACTTACTGGTTAGTTTTCTAGTTCTTTTCCGCCACTGTGAGTCAACGCTCTTTCTGTATAAATATTTAAATACCTTAGCTGCCCACCTGTTATCGTCCAATTTCCTCAGGTGTTCTTCATATAGTATTTTACTCTTAGCTTCCCGTGCTTCGAACGATGCCCAGCCCATATCCCCTTGTACTGCTTCGTTTGTGGTTTTGCCGTGGGCACCTAGTGCTTATCTTCCAACAGCTCTCTGATTTACGTCTAATCTCGACTGAACTTCTGCCCTTAAGCACAGAACCGCATTGCCGAAAGTAAGTCCCGGCACCATTATTCCTTTCCAAATACCTCTTAGTACTTCATATTTGTTGTACCCCCATAACGCCCTAGGCTTCATTATCCCGGCGTCCCTTCGTCCTTTTGCCCTAAGAGCCTGTTCGTGCTTTTCCGTGTATATCTGCCCTTCGTTTAGCCATATCCCGAGGTATTTGTATTCGGCCACTTTGGGTATTTCGTGGCCTTGTATTGTAAGCACCTGATCAGTTGTATCGTTAAAAATCATCACACCTGATTTAGTTGCGCTAAAACTGAATCCTAGAGCGTCTCCGTCTCCACAGCAATTTACCAAAGTTTGTAAATCTTCCTGGCTATCTGCTAACAGTACAATATCGTCCGCATACATTAAACCCGGGAGTCGCTGCTGAACTACATTTCCGCCTAATCTGTACGACAGATTATAACCTAGATTACATTCTTCTAGCCTTCTTTCCATATTTATCACGTAAAGCATGAACAGCAGCGGTGATAGAGGACAACCATGCCTTAATCCTTTGTGCACCCCCACAGTTGTGGTACTTTTTTTCTTTTCCCATGTAATTTCAACTTCATTATCTCGGTAGATTTCCTGTAGAAAATCAATTACCTCATGACCGATACCTAAATCTTTCAATATGCTTCACATGAGTTCCCTGTTCACGTTATCGTATGCACCGCTTATGTCCAGAAAGGCTAAAAACAGAGGTCTGTTTTCTGGCTTAGCTATTTCTATGCATTGGGTAAGCACGAACAGGCTATCATCTAAACGCCTACCCCTTCTGAACCCATTCTGAAGTTCTCCGAGTATCCGATTACCTTCTACCCATGCCTGCATTTTTAATTTCACCGCCTGCATTGCCAGCCTGTACATAACAGACTTTATCGTAATCGGACGGTAGGATTTGATGTTCATCTTATCTCCTTTCCCTTTATAAATCAAATTCATTTTACTCTGTCTCCAGCTGTGCGGAATTTGCTGATATGTTATGACTGTCTCCAATGCTTTTATCAGCGGTTCCTTGCTTCTTGGGCCAAGTTCGTTAATCAGCTGAATTGAAATTTCGTCTATCCCTGCGGGCTTGGTTTTCGGAATATTCGCTTCCCCCTTTTGCCAGTTAAGACTAGTCAGTTCTAAGCTGTTCTCTATTGTGCTGTCCTGTGTTGCCGCCTCACTTGGGGAGATTACCCCATTGTCGTTGCTAAAAGACGCAGTTATAAGTGATGTAATGTAGTTCACAGCATCGTCTCCCTCTAAACATTTTCCCTCAGGATCTATAATCTGTTCCTGCGTTTTTTTATTTGTTTTTCCCAACCAGCTGATGTGGTTCCAGAATTTTCTTGGCCCCCCTTTATTTGCCTCCCGAACTTCAGCCAGCCATTTATCAGAGGACTGCTTCATTTTAGCCTGGACTAGGACCTGAACTTGCTGTTTATTTCGTCGATAAGATTCCCATTTTTCGCCTATTTCCTCTTCAGATAACTGCGCCTTCTTTGCTTCTCTGTGTTCCCTTGAAGCCACCTGTCGTTGTTCGATGGCCTCCTTAATTTCCATATTCCACCAGCTTCGTGGCTTCCTCTTTCCTCTCCAGCGGTGTACTCCTTTCACTTGTTTGTAGCTTTCATATTTGTAGCTATGAGCAGTTCTAACTAATTATAATCGCACTTTTCCATGGGGCGTTTCTCGATTACTTCTTCTATTTCGGTTGATATTAGCGCTATTTGTTCATCGTTTAATTTTGCGTTGTCTTTTTGACTTCGCTGCATTTCTCTTTTGACTAGGGCTCCCAACTGTAGACTAATACGTTTATGATCACTTCCTAGGCTGTACTTCGCCTCTGCGTCTATTTCCATTATTGCGAGCTTGCTATAGATGCCCTGCGACATTAGACAGTAGTCAATGGTTGTTTGCCTGTTACGGGATTCCCACGTGATTCGTCCCTCGCATTTAGTTTCTCTGTTGACAATAACTAGGTTGTGCCGCTCACACAAGTCTAGCATTAACTTCCCGTTACCATCTGTGTATCCATCCAGATCCTCGATGTGGCCGTTCATGTCTCCAAGGAAAATAATATCGACACCGTCTCCAATCTGCTTTATATCTTTATTGAGGCACTTAACTAGATCCTTGTTTTCTTGCCTGCATTTGTCCCCGGTCCCTAAATAAACTACCCCTAGCCATGTCCTTTTGCCAGCCATTGTACCTGATACCTAGACATGTTCTTTGCAAGTTGATTTTATTCTTTGCCAATTGGTTCCTTGATGTATCAGCATACCTACTCCTCCTCCCTTCTTCTCCGTTGTTGTTCTGTTGCACCCTTCCCAGATTCTTTTACCCTCACACGCAGGCTGCTGGCGCGCCTCTACTCTCGACACCAGTCGTCATCTATCGGCGCGCGCGGACCGATGGACTGCGGGTCGCGCCGGCGCCGCGCGTAGAATGCATGTTTCCGTGTTCGCTTCTGCCGTTGTTGTGCTCCATCAGCTAACGTATGAGGGTGTGTGCTGTGCCTCACTACTCACATTTTCTCTCTACCGGACAGTACTGCGGTTATCTTGCGCGCAGTTAGTCGTTAACGTGACATCTGCGAGTTTTTTTCCGTTCAATGAGTAAGTGCAGCGAGGCAGTGCGCGTCTGTCTCGTTGTTTGTGCCCACCATGATGATATTGATATTGATGATTAGCGCTCGTGTCCTGTCTTCACCTTTTCTGTGTCTCGTTTTTCGCGCTACGTTTTTCAATGATGATATTCTGCTGGCTGAGAATTCTAAACGCTGGCACCGCAGCGGCGACGCTGCTCCACCGAGCCGCTGGTGCGGCGGCGCTGCTCAGGGAAATTCTGAAATAGTATTGTAAACA
The DNA here is from genome assembly GCF_055824585.1 of Amblyomma mixtum. NCBI lineage: Eukaryota > Metazoa > Arthropoda > Arachnida > Ixodida > Ixodidae > Amblyomma > Amblyomma mixtum. The sequence continues at coordinate 24,414,656 of NC_143014.1, forward strand.
GCAAGGATTTTTCCCGCGGAGTAGTCGGCCAGGTAGCGTACGGACTGGAAACCGGCACTTCTAAGCAGATTTCTGCGCTGGCGTGTCGCTTGTTGCCGTCTTTTACGTGCGCTAGCATCTATGATAATTTTAGGCCCAGGAATGTGGATTTATTGATTTGAATCAGTGGTATAGTAACTGGATAGGCGAGCTACAGACTGAAGGTTGTCCCGACGAAGCGCGTCTTTTCGATCACCTCCTTGCGCTGAGCTTGCTCTAGTTCCCATTGAACACATTTCATGCACAGGATTGTAAGCACGACCGCTACCGATTTCAGTTGCTCTTTCCGCACGCATGTCATAGGGACCAGGGGGGGGGGGGTAAAAAGTTTACCGTAGTGTCTTTCTGCTTTTGCTATCTACCTTAATCATATGAAAATATGCGCGATTTTAATACATTCATTCACACTTAGCCAAACGCCTACGCAACGCTGTCACACGCGCCGAGAGCTACCGAATGAAATGAATGCCACTTCGGACCTCACAATTCGTGAAAGCTGGATTCGCTGCTAATATCTATTCAAGCTTTGATAATTTGAGCGAAAGTACGTTTTTACGCACCAGGTTGCATAAACCATGAAAAATTTTGTTTTTTGTTGGCGCTGCGACTCAGTTAAGCTCACAGCGGTAATTTGTTGATAAACTGGCGCACCACGCATGCGACAAGAAAGCCCTGTTTGCGGGTGGTACTTTACGGCCGAAGGATTAAGAGTGCATTGGAATTGGAACTGCATGCTAGCCGCACACCTAATACTTGATATTGAACAAAAGGTTTTTTTTTTGCAGTGGAGCACCAAGACGGTAGCGATATAAGCACGTTCGCGTTCTAAGCGTCAGCACAATTCACGTGAATGTCAAACTAAATATCATTAAAACGCATCAATGTGCTCCCTTTAATAGCGTGAATACTTCCTGCAACACAGCCACGCAGCAGAAGTATGCTCGGCCATATTTTTTTAACGCCCGAAGCGCGGCTATATGCAGGCGCGGCCGCGGAGCTGCCGCAGCCCCGCAGTCCCCAAAGAAACGCCCGCACCGCGGCGCACCAGTCGGCGGAAAATGGCCGCGCCCAGGAGCGGCTCTGCATTCTGGTCTATAGCCATCGATTAAAGGTGGATCTTCTAGATCCCTCAGATGTGTCTCGCATAGAGCGTACACACCTACTGCTTTGTCCTTTAACTGCTGTTCTATTTCTAGCCATTTCGCTCTCTTTCTACCCCCTTGCATGTTTATGTAACTGATCCTGGCGTTAAATTTCTTTTTCGTAGTTTTCTTTCTGGGCCTCCTAGTGGCCATTTTGTTGGGCTCAGCCGCCATTGTTACATTTACTACATCGCTTCTACCTACCCCTACGCCCTGAGCCACCGTGGACCCCCTAAAAAAGCTACCGCTCGGCCTCCTAGGCGCCCGCCTATCTCTTCTCCTACCCTTCCACTGAAATGGATGCCATCTCGTCCAAAGTCTCTGCCCGAACCTGCTCTGTGCACTTCCTTGTTTATGTCTACCACCTCAAAGCCTTTCTCGAGGCCTAACTCCCTTATCTCTCGATTAAGATTCACAACGTCTTTAGCAACCTCTACATTCCTTGCTTGTACCTCCGGCACTGTACACACCACGATCTGCGCTTGCTGTGCTATCGCCCTTATACCGTCAACTCCCTCAGCTAATATTTTCCCTGCTTGTGCGGCGTTACCATTCAGGACATCATTTAGCCCCGCCGCTACCACTACCAAGTTACGCCTTGCAGCCTTCTCGGAAAGTTCTCTTTTAGTCGCTCTCAGAACATCGTCCATTGTACTTCCTGAAAACACCCCGACTGCTACCCGCCTATCACCCTTCACCCGGTCCAGAATAGCTCTTTTGCAGCGCCCCATGTTTGAGTCACCAGCGATAAGCACTAGCCTACTCTGCCCCTCCCTCCTAACTTCCGGATCTTGCTGCCTGTTATCAGCGACTGTGACCTCATTTCCTGGAATTAGCTCGTTCCCCTTCTCAGTATCGCCTCTCGACTTGCCAGCCGCCACCTGGGCGTAGCTGTTCCTGCCTGAACATGTCTGACCTACTGGCTTCTCGCTGTCCATGCCAGTGCAAGCCCCATCCACGTGGCTGGCGCTGGAATGCCCGCCATTGTGGCTTCCAATGGCGGTGTAAGCCGTTTTTGACTCCAACTGACAAAGCTGTTCTTGAAGCTTACGTTTCTCTGCCCTCTCTATCTGTAACTGTTTCTAGAGCATCCATCCTTAGCACTAGTTCGCTGTTCGTCTGTTCAGCCCTGTCCAGGCGTGCACCTAATACGCAGAATTTGCACATAAAATCTGCGCCTTCGGCCTCCTCCACCGAATCGAACCGCGTTTCTTTTAAATTCACCGACGCCTCACACTCCGTGCAACTAACCTTAAGTAGCTTAACTATCTTCGGATGTTTTCTTATTTATGTTTGCCTGCCTTGTTTCCGTGTTTGCCTTAATCGCGCTATTTTGTTCCCGCGTTCGGTGAGCACATTATACTTTATTGTAGTGATTTATTTTGTGTCGCGTATTCTTTTTATCTTTTACTGTTGTTATTTCCGCGTTGTTTCTTCTTCTCCACTAATTTGTTGATATATTGTTTATCATGACTGTATGTTTCTCTTTTGTTTCCTTAGGTTATTAATGCACTGTATAGTTTTATTTCTTTTTTATCATGGTCATATGTTCCCTTTTGTTTCCTCTGGTTTTAATGCACTGTATTATATTTTTTTCGCCCCCCTTACACAATGCCCAATGGGCCTGTAAGGTATTTCAAATAAATAAATAAATAAATAAACACTCGATTATTGCTTCCACCAAATGCTAAGATAACTACAGGCTCAAGACAAACACACTTGAAAACACGTGCAGAAATAAAATAAATTTCTGCCTACCGCAAATGCCGATCGATCACTTAGAAAAAAATAGGTGTCTCTCTAAAGGATAACGCACAAAAAAAAACACTGAAAAAAAAAACTGCCGGCCCAATATTCCCGCCCGAATATAGGTCACTGACCTAAATTCTATTCCTTAACCTGCAATTCCCCTAATAGCCTAAAAAAAACTAAACACACTTTTAAAACTATTAAAGGAAAGTACTCATCGATTTTACGCAGTCGGTCCCGTCCCGGTCTCCACGCGTGATCCGAAGAGCACCTAGACCTACGTCCGCACAGCACGGCTGTCAACTGTCAATCGCGCTGGATGGATGGATGGATGGATGGATGGATGGATGGATAGGAGCGCCTCCTTTGAAACGGGGTGGTGGCAATTGCCACCATGCTCAGCTTTTCTTTCTTCCTTATTTTTTTTTTGTTTACTGTGTTGGCAATTCTCATTAAGAATCGCCATCATCTTTACCTTCAGTTTCCTACAATTCTAACCTTATGCCACATCTCTGCTTTTCAGCCACTAATCCTCCAATCGCTTTTTGCTAACTTTCACTGCAGATTTATTTACATGACCATTGTTATCTTTAAACCCTAGGGCCACAGGAAGAGTGACTGCGCCTGCATCGACATCCGGATGGATACCATCACATTTGATTATGAGGTGTTCAATTGTTTCCACAGATCTACCACACACGGCACATGTGTCATCTTCTTCGTTAAATTTCTTTTTGTAGCTGCGCGTTCTAAGACACCCTGACCTAGCTTCAAAAAGTAGGGCACTGCCTCTTGAGTTATCATAGAAAAATTCTTTCCTGATCTGCCTTTTCCAGTATCGATATAGTTATACACTATGTTTCTTTTCTATTGAATTCATCCAATTTTTAACTTCCGCGTTTTTAACCCGTCGTTTAATGTTCTTTCTTTTTCCGTCCTCATGACCTGCATACTTACTGGTTAGTTTTCTAGTTCTTTTCCGCCACTGTGAGTCAACGCTCTTTCTGTATAAATATTTAAATACCTTAGCTGCCCACCTGTTATCGCCCAATTTCCTCAGGCGTTCTTCATATAGTATTTTACTCTTAGCTTCCCGTGCTTCAAACGATGCCCAGCCCATATCCCCTTGTACTGCCTAGTTGGTGGTTTTGCCGTGGGCACCTAGCGCTAATCTTCCAACAGCTCTCTGATTTACATCTAATCTCGATTGAACTTCTGCCCTTAAGCACAGAACCGCATTGCCGAAAGTAAGTCCCGGCACCATTATTCCTTTCCAAATACCTCTTGTACCCCTATAATGTCCTATGTTTCATTATCCCGGCGTCTCTTCGTCCTTTTGCCCTGAGAGCCTGTTCGTGCTTTTCCGTGTATATCTGCCCTTCGTTTAGCCATATCCCGAGGTATTTGTATTCGGCCACTTTGGGTATTTCGTGGTCTTGCAGTGTAAGCACCTGATCAGTTGTATCGTTAAAAATCATCACACCTGATTTAGTTGCGCTAAAACTGAATCCTAGAGCGTCTCCTTCGTCTCCACAGAAATTTACCAAAGTTTGTAAATCTTCCTGGCTATCTGCTAACAGTAACAATATCGTCCGCATACATTAAACCCGGGAGTCGCTGCTCAACTACATTTCCGCCTAATCTGTACGACAGATTATAACCTATATTACTTTCTTCTAGCCTGCTTTCCATATTTATCACGTAAAGCATGAACAGCAGCGGTGACAGAGGATAACCTTGCCTTAATCCTTTGTGCACCCCCACAGTTGTGCTACTTTTTTAAGGCGGAAGCCTTTAATGCCTCATCGTTGTAAGCAGGAGCTGTCGACAGAAATGTCACGCTTTTCAGTTGGTCGAAACGGTCGTGACGTCACAGTGCGCGAATTTCAAACGGGGCCAATTGTACTTTGGCTACTAACCATGCAACCAATTAAAGTGATCGTACAGTGATGCTCCAAGTAAGTTTGACTGAGTTTAGTTAACTGCTTACTTAACCAATTAGCCTAATTAACCTTTCTAGTCAGACCAGATAAATAAATAAAACCGAGTAGGAAATTGGCCGAGCTTGGGAATCGAACCCCGGTCTCCGGAGTGCGAGTCGAGCGCGCTACCACTCCGCCATGCCAGCTCGATGGTTTGGAATAAACAAAGGTGCGTCTAGTGAATACGATGTCTTCGTTCACTCCCATCTTCCTCCCTTTCCGTTACGGCGAGGTTTATGTGTCCACTGAGATATGAGAGACAGATACATTTCCTTTCCTCAAAAACAAAATTACCGACGAGCAAGGCGCATTTGTCCCTGTTTCAGATTGATCCAAATTGTCGTGACGTCACCGCGCACGAATTCTGACGGGTGTCTACCGAAATATGAGATACAGTTAATGCGTAATTTCCTTTCCTCAAATACAATTTTCATTTTCTTCATTACGGCCCCTCTTTCTTCTTTCACTCACACTTCCTGCCTTCCTGTACGGTGCGGCTCAGGTGTCCACCGAGATGACAGAGAATTACAGCCCCATTTTCTTTCCTCAAAAAGCGTTGCGTTCAAAGGGCAACGCATCGCGCCGAATGGCCGGTGGTGGCGTTCCGTGGACTGCCTGGCAACGCTACAACAGGCTGTTGCGTTCCACTTCTAAAGGCGAAGCTTAAGCATCATTAATTGGCAGTTAATTAATGCACCAACAGAATGTGAAGGGAACGATCGCGTAGCAGAATGCAGCACTCAGTCTTTCGCCTTTCACCACTTTAGCCGCTAAAGTTCCTCGTAATTTTTTTTCCCTTCCCATGTAATTTCAACTTCATTATCTCGGTAGATTTCCTGCAGAAAATCAATTACCTCATGACAGATACCTAAATCTTTCAATATGCTCCAAAGTGTATGCGCTCCACCTGGCGGCAGCGGGTCTTTCGCCCGACAATTGTGCTTCATACACCGCTTGGACGGAAGGACCTCATCATCGTTCACTGCTCGATTTCATTAGATCAGCGAACCTTTTCTCATTTATTTAGGCATCCTCATCTATCATTACATATCGTTTTATGCCCTGAGGCAATCACCATCACTTTAAAAAAAAACAAGCGTTGCAGCGAAAGTTCAGCTACTGCATGCAGCGACTGACCACTTTACTCGTCGAATATAGTAGAACAATCTGGGCCACTTCAGGAACGAGGTCGCGGCAAGCAGATATCTGTTCTCCGGTAGCTGAAATTGGCCATGGTTGACAGACTGGAAGCCGTTAGTGGCACCTATAGCGGCGCTATAGACGCCGAGATAGCGCACGTCTCGGCGAAAGCGCGTGGGCATTGAAGTGCTGTATTTTAAAACCTGTTGAGTAGGTGAGGCTTGTGTTTCTCTCAAGTTGGCCAAGCAATCTTCTACAGATCCACGACCCCATAGAGAACGCGACAGCGGGCGTTCAGCTTTTAGAGAGTCTGATGAAAGTAGAAGGGAACAGCGACACTAAGAAACAACACATATTACCTGAGAACTGAGAGAGCAGCAGTGAGTAAAATCGCAGTAAAAACCTTACTGTGCATCGTTATCCAGACGGCGGGCCACAGACTGGTCCGCGGACAGGTCACGTGGGGTCTCCCGCGCGTGACCCCGCCGGGACCGTCCGGCGACAGCATCCACACGACGGACCAAAGGAGCAGGTGACCAGGCGAGTCAAGTGAAAAGCTCTGTGATCCGCTTACAGCAGCGCTCGTTTCATGGCGCGTGGACGCTTCGAGATTCGGCGGCGAGGGCAAGCGGAATTCGCCGCCGCGGCAGCGATTCCGGCTAAATGCCTGGCGGAAAGCTCGAGGAAGTTGCATTCCCACGTCAACAAACATGGCGGCGCTCTTCGAAGCAGGACCGCTCGCTTCGGACTCAACTCGTCGTTGTTACTGCCTTTTTCATTGTGTTCATTGGCCATAAATGGGACACCGACCTTTCGCTTGGTCTCACCTCGCTCATAAGAAAACTTATGAGTGAAAAATTTGCTTTATTTTTTATTTAGAGTGACGATTCTGCCGCTTCTAGGCTTAAGGGGATCGTAGGTTTGTTGACAGAAATGGTTCCCGTCTTAACAACTAGATGACGCTACTAGGCTCAGCTTATCGTTGTCTCTGTGTTTGCATGCGCTGAAATAAACGTTGCAAATGTGAGAGTTGTTGTAATGTCCCACAAAATACTCAGTTTAGCGGTGCGTAGACAGCGTCAATTTATGTTATTTTCTAACCAGATCTGTGTACGCCGCAAGCGGTGTCGTGGCGGCTACGAAGTGCGTACGAGGCAGCATTTCGGAGGCGGCGGATTTCGCTCGCTTTCATGCCCAAGTGTTAAGAGCCGCAAAGCTGTGCTGAACCTAAAAAGTAAAACGTACCATCGTCCGACTACGCTGACATGTTGACAGTGCGCGCAAGACTACTACTTTCGCTGGTGTCGCCTGAAGAGACAAATGTGACGTGGTTGCCAGACTTGAGGTGAGCCAGTAGGCTAAAAAGTCCGTGGTCCGCTGCCAGAAAAAAATATTCTCGCATTTCTCACGTGTTTCGGTCCGCAGACCGTGCGCAGACCTCGTAGACCGGAAGCTAGACCCCATGTGACCGCTAGTTTGCGGGCCAAAACAGGCCCGTAGTCCGTCCTCTGGATACACCTTAAGCCTCGTCTGTCGCTAGCGGACAAGGAGCGCAATTACTGACCATCATACGGGCTGGCGTCGTGAGGAATTTCCGGTGTGCACGTAATTTCTCTCGCCACTTATTTGAAGCAAGCGCTGCGCCCCATTTCCAGCGTTCATAGTTTTTGATATTGTGCACGGTTTAGAAAAATTGTGGCAAAAATAACTGCTGGACTCGTATCCTCGAACCTTCCCGTACCGCGGTTTGATTCTCGAGTGTCAGAGAGCTTCTTCCTCCTCCGCAGCCCGCGGACAGGGGCTGACGCAGCGGCGCCGCTCCTCTCTTGCCCTCTCTCTTGCGCGGGAGTAGCGCCGTTGCGCCAGAGACGAAGGTGGGTGGGCTCCGTAAATAACGGGGCGGAATGGCCCACGGCGCTCGATCTTCGTGCCGCCGTCTTTCAAGGGTTGTCACGCCTATCACTCGACTCGCTTGATAGAGGCGCTTCAGGCGTAAAATCTGCGCCATACTAAATTAAATACGATGGTCCTGTATTCTCCTCGCCCTCCATTCTCCGCAGCAAGCAACGCAAGCGCTCTCGCTGACAAGTCGCCCTTCTTGCAGCTGCAGCGTATTGCGTAGCATTGTGGATGGTGGCGCATTGCGTTCCTCAAAGGGATGCCCCCTTTCTGCTGTGCCGCCGCCTCGGGTTAAGGCTGGCTCCCATGCAAGCGACTCAGCGATTGAGCGGCGCGTCGCGGAGAAAATTTTCCAACTTGCTGGAACCTCGTCGCTCTGGCCGCTCTAACCGTCCCGACGGCTCGAAGCAGGTTTTGCGCCACGGCCGCAGGAATCGCGAGTGTTTTTTATTTGTATGTGAGACAGGCTTTAGGTAAAAAAAAAAACGGACGAACGAGTACACCAACGTGGTCGCGCCGTCGCATTCTGCACTTAGTGCGTCACTGTTACTGCGGGGTTGGCATAAACTTCCCGCATTTTCCTTCGTAGTTTTTTTGCCCCATAAAAAGTATTCCGACAAGGTCACATATGTTCCCAACTCACCGTACATGACGCACTTCGACATCGTACATGGTAGATAGCCATTCGTTCTATTTTTTTTAATGCGGAAGCCTTAAATAGGTCATCGGCAACGAAACCTGGCCTTGTGGGCCACGATTCTGGACAAAAGCATTTATAAAGGCAAAGAGTTTATGAACGCAAGTTTTTCAATATTGTAAGATTTTACTATAACAATTAATATATATCTGCAGATCTCCCGTCGACAGGCTTGCATTTCTTTTCTATTAACGTCTTTGCGATCGTCGAAAGCGTTCCGCATTGGTTTTCTGTGGCAGTCTCGTCTGCTCCATGCGAGGGATGGAAAAACTTTAAAAGAAAAATATTGCTACCCATGAGAAGAATGGACGATTACCTTCAATATTTCCTGAACAGTATACTTCACAATCTTCCACTATTCGGATTACGTCACCGTGATATTAAAGAAAAATAATATTTCTTTCGAAGGTGCGGGGAATTGAATCCAGGAGTTTCAGAATGCGAGGAGAGCACGCAACCCATGGGCCACAAAACTGGATTGCTTTTTGAAGGTGAACCTAGTGTATGCGTTTCCTTACGACTGTATGCAAATGAGGGCTTCTGTCATTAGAAAGGAAGACAAAAACAACGAATGAATGAATAAACAGGAAATACAACAATGATTTCGCACTTAAAGCACATAAGTAGCCTCAAGTGCCTTTCGTCTTTAGGTCTCCTGGAATTGTCCTACGGCAAGGCTAACATGAGAAAGTAACCTATTTCGCCGCTACTGAGAAGGTGGATAATATGTGTTTGCTGATGTTGGAACTGATTGCAAGGAACACATGCATAGGAGCGGAGATGAAAGGAGCGTATCTCCTGCGGAAATGTACCTCAGATCCGGACCAATCAGTCCCACCACTATTTACAGTTCCTCAACCGAGGTAGCGCAGACGACAAATTCAAGTTGGACTTTATCGATAGATTACCGCAATCCAATGACAAAGACGCTGCTTCCACAAAAAGCCGGGCTTATATTAACTAGAAAATTATGTTGCTGTAATTGCCGCTTTTCGAGTGCGCAGCAAATTAACTTGGACCGAAAATGTCTCAGCTGGCAGCCATTTTCTCGCACACATGTTTGAATTTTGTGCGCTGTGTTTGACCACCCCTCATCTTTTGTAGGAATACCTTGATTCGGGAAATTTTCTTCGCATTTGCTGCGAAGTCCCTCGTCTTTCTCCGAAATAGCGGACCGCAGTGACGACGTTCGCACTGCAGGGGTGTGCTTCAGCCAGCCAACCAGTCAAGGTGTGTGCATTCTTTGCATGTGACGACGTTGATGCAACTATGACGTCACCTCTGGGCACACAGGAGCGTTGCCTTAGGGACCGCGCAGTCGACGCTAGCGACTACGTCTTCTGCATGTACATACGCAGTAGTTGACGGCTCGAGGCTCTGTAGACGTCGTTCAAGATATTGCAGCGCTGCCCAGTGTAGCTGTGGGGTCATGATGGACTTGACACAGGTCAAGAGCCTTCATCTTCGAGGGGAGCCTCGATAGGCGTAAGTCTGCGTGAGGGCTGGAGTCTGGTGCAATTTTGGTGTAGGGAGGACTAAGATATATAAAGGCATGGAAATGCGCGTCGGCATCACAGAATTCCGCGAGAGTATATGCAAGGCATCTGGCAGACCAGCGAGAATGATTTCCATGCAGTGAAGAGAAAATAATTCAGCGGCCGAGTGGTTACAGGCGTCAGCCTCAAATCCCACTGAAAGCTAATTTTCCTCAATGTATTTTATTTTTGCGAGTTTTCCAGTGATAATGACGGACGGAAACCAGACGGACAAAAATTTGCAAGTGAGGTGAAAATGTAGGTGATAAATGCATTCCTAAATTGAAAATCCGTTATTAGTCAACAGATTACATCTTGTTTTCTGCACTGCTACACACTGTATCACCACATTCTAATAACTATTGAGCGAAAAAAAAAAGTAGAGCAAAGCTTACCGGCTTAGCGCATTAATCAGCGAACACTGGTGACTGGTTGGCAAACGCATTCCCCCGACAGTAGATGTATCCACGCGTAGGACCGGCGTCTCGGTCCAAGCATTTTATTCTTCGCCACTCACCGCGGCACCATCGGTCGTCGTCGCAGCGCAAACCCGTCAACACCGCCGCCAACTGTGTGCTCTTGCACGATCGACTAGGGTATCATGACGCTTTCGACTTTCCCGTCGGAATGGGGAATATTCACATCCAGCGGCATGGCTAATCAGCGAGCATCCAACTGCCCACACTTTTCGCGATTATCCGTCGTAGACTACTCGGCACCTCGTCAACGCGGCTCTGAACTTCGAGGCTGCGTCTTTTGAGGAAAGGAAAGTGCGCAGTAACTGTCTGTCTCCATGGGCTCCTTAGCCTCAGCCACAGCTGGCATGGCGAGGATAGGAAGGTAAGGAAAGACGCAGAACAGCGCCGAGGTTGGGGGGGAGGCGTTGGCAGGAACGCGGGAGTGAAAGAAGAGAGAGAGAAAGAGGTGCCATTGCTTGCCGAGGCTGCGGCGGGGCCCTCCACTACGGCACCTCTTTCTCCGTTCGTTGTTTCACTCCTTCCTTTATCGTTGGCCCACCCTGACCGACATTCTGAGCCCTGCAAGCATAAGTTTTTCGCCGTGTATCCGCTTTGGCAACGTGGTTATTACAAGTGACAATTTAAACTACGTAATGCGTGGTTGGCAATTCCAACTTCGGAGATAACGTGAACGGACACTAAGAATAAATGGAAAAATATCATTTTTAAAACTCCTTCAAGCAACGTCTCGCTCATGTATGCAGGCCCTAAAGGAAAGCCGAGAGTCTTTGGAAGCTCGCCACCCAATGGGGTTTTCGTTGCCGTTCGGGGCTGGGATCTAGGGCCTCTTCCCAATATGGCAAGGGCTTCTTGCCACCTGGGATATCTCCTCCTAAAGCCGTCGTTGTCGCTTCGGCGGACGCGGCTGTTGCGACGCGCGTCTCTTCTCTCAGTCTTTCTCCACACAACTATTTAAACTTTACTACTGCATGCACGTGGCAGCGAATGTTGCTTAGCTCGAGATAGTGGACAGGCCCGTGCACTTTCATTTTCATTCTTCCTTCAGTCGCCACACACACAAACCGGGTTCGAACTTGTCCGTGGCGGCCGCGCAGCCCGCGTAACGCGTTACGGCTGCCGTTGTGCCAACTAAATGGCTTATTAAGAAGCTATTACAACTTTCGCTGTAAAAAGTAAAAAAAATACAGGAAGCGCAGACAGAATGGTACTCAATGATCAGCTGGATGGTGTCCCCAGTCGCTCTGAAAGGCTGCTACAAATTTATTTATTCATCACAATATCCACAGAGCCAACATATGGTGCTACATGCAGTGAAAGGGGATATTAAAAAGAAAACTTCCGGTGACAGTTGGCATGCGCATGCAAAAAGTGCATCCAGCAGAAAACGAATAAAATTTATAGCACGGTTACCTACCGGTTAACGCAAGTTTCAACGACAGTAGTTAAGGCATTTATGCTTCACGATATGTTGTGGTAGAGAATATGAGAGTGAACTCAGATCTGTATAGTTCTAGGGCGCTCTTTTTAGTTTTCCGCACATGGTCGTTTTTCGCCTAAGTCTGCTTCCAGTCTGCCGCTCTAGAAGCGCAGCGCCGCCGATGGCCCTCTCCTCGGGCAGTGCGTTTTGCAGCAGCTGCCGCAGATGGACCGTGTGCTACGTCCCTCCGCTCTCGTCATACCCTTCCTACTTCTTCTACGGTAACCACGTTCCGAATGGTTACAGTGGTACGCCTTCCTACACTTTCGCCATACCCTCCTTCCATGGCAGCCCTCCCCTTGTCCCTCTAGGGTAAGTACCCTCTGGTTGGTTCCCATGGCAACCACGTACCGTTAGAGCGTTCTCACGCTGTCTCTATACTCTCCTGCCTGTAGGGTAACAACCTTTTGGACGGTTATCGTCGTAACCATCCTCTCGTTACGGCATCCTACGCTCTCGCCATAAAGCCTCCTTTCATGGTAACCCTCCCCGTCTTTCCAGAGTAACTGCCCTCCGGGTGGTTTCCGGGGCAACCACTGACCCGTTGCGCCTTTTTTTGCACTCTCCCCATACCCTTCTCCTCCCACGGTAAACACCCTCCGGATGGTTCCTGCGGCAACCACCCATCAGTTACGCATTTCTCCGCTCACGTCATACCTTCCTCCTTGCATAGGCACCCTCCGAGTAGTTCGCATGGCAACGCGCCTACCAGTTAGGCCGACGACTGTGACAGACTACGACTTACTACTACGACGCGAAACGCAGAAAAGGGAGCGTACCAGCTTTCGCTGCAACAGCGACAATGTCGCGCGCATGACCAGAATAACAGCGTGCAATAGAATGCTGCTGCTGTACCTGTTCAAAATCTGCTGACTCTAACCGCGAGCACTAAAAACATTGCTCCGTTCACTGCGTGTTTACAGTATGAAGACAAAAAAATAAAAGCAAGCATACATGTGAAGATCGTAATAAAAAATGGCTGAGGCTTAGCTTAGGTTAAGCCTAGTCAGATGCGAAGCATATTGTCGCCGAGTTGCATATCGAGCACGCCGCTTGGCTAGACGTTCTTCACGCTCTTCATCAGTCTCTGTAGCACGCCTCAACTTTTGCTTCTCATTCCAACGAGCAGCCCTGTCTCCAGGAGGCATCTCTATCCCGTGTACGCCTAGCAGAGGCAGGCGCACCCCCTTGTATACCGCCGCTCCAGCATCACGTGTAAAACCCCTAAATAAACTAAAAGTAGCGACATCTCCTCCCTCCTCCTCCTATGTCGGCGCTCCTTCTCTCGGCTTCTCCCGGGCGCCGACGGTGGCGGCACCTAGGCCGGGAGCAGCTAGCAGACGCTCCCCACCGTCGCCTTTCGGGCGGCCGGCAGACCGCGCGCCCAAATGAACTTTGTGTTGCGTTTTGTGACTTGGCTTCGGTCAAAATGACATCATGGAATGAGAGATTGAAAAATCAGTTACTGTAATAACTACCGAGACCAACGTTGGATTGCTTTGGAGGTAATAAAGTGCAGTGAAGTGAAGTGAAACTTCTTGTTCTTCGATCGCTTTGACTGCGGAGTACACGTTGGAAGTGGCGCGCGCTAGCGAGTTCGCGGCATTAGAGTGACTACCATCGCTCGACGAGTGGCTTTCTCGTCGCTCGCGCTTTGGCGCGCAGCGGACTGCGCGCCCGCATGATTTTTGTTGCATTTTCTGCCTCCGATTCGGCCGCATTGAGATTGTAGCATGGGATATACAAGGCATGAAAAAAAAATATCGAGCGTGACCTTTCATAACCGAAAAAAGAATACATAAGTGTTAACACGTCACCACTCCGCATTAAAAGCCATGAGGAGCTTTTCCAATGTCGAACTTTGGAAATGGTCTGGATCATTGCGTGCGCCCCTGCGTTAGTGATTCATTTGACACCCCCTATCCACGTTACATAGCTCCACGCAGCGTGATTTTCGCAGGAATTCGCGGCAGCGACGACGGCCTCAACCCAAAATGTCTGAAACTATGTTTTACAGAGTTCCTTGCTTGCATTCTCAAGTATTATCCACGCAGATATCGAGTATTCAAGCGACTGGTGCGTTAATGTGCCTAGGCACAGTAACGCCCGATTTCGGTTTAGAACCCTGCTTGAAAAATACGTTCAGCAATGCACGCAACATGAAAGCTAGACCTTAATCGCAAGCAGCATGAGCAGCAGGAGCTTCAACAATATGTACCACACCTTTGGTGTCGAGATCGTGAGCGAAGGAGTGCAACTGTAACAAAACAAATACGTCTAGCGATGCGTTCAACATGAAAGCTAGACCTGCACCGCGAGCAACATGAGCAGAGTAGGCTCAAACAGCGAGTACCGCCCCTTTAGTATCGTGTCCGTGAGCCCAGGAGTCCAGCTGCAGCAATGCAAATACGGCAAGCAATGCGCGCAGCATCAAGCCTGGACCTGCATAGCGAGCAACGTAAACGGCGGGGCTCGAACAACATGCGAACGAGCCCGACTGAAACCAAGCCGACACGCCGCGCAATGCGAGCAACATTAAACCTGCACTCCAGCACAGCTTTCGTACCCGCTAGCGAACGAGTCTATTTAAAATAATGCCAAATGGCATTTAGTGCGAAGAAAGACTGCAGCCGCTGGCGCTCCACACCAAATCATCCGAAAAAACACGACTGACAACTGAAAAACGACGACTTATCTCACAGAGACGCGGATCCACAACATTATCGAAGTTAGCCCGGCCGATCCTGTGCAGCCAAACCTTTAGGCGAGCCGCGTTGCTTTTTCTGGAAGGAATTACAAAAAATCTTTTGCCACTGCCACCTCGGTTGTTGCATCTATACGCGCAACAGAAGCTCGGCATCGCCGCAACACGTAGACGCCGTCAAAGATGAAAAAAAAACGCTTCCCGCCAAAACTGTTGCACAGAAAGAAAACGAAGCGCGACTCCCAGCCCCAGCAATGGCGCCGGCGTCTGCCGCGGAGCCAAAAAGCGCGCGCTAACACGTGACTACGGCGCCTCGGCCAATGGGAGGCTCGATTCTCCGGCGGCGCGCCAGGAGAGGAGGAGTGTCGGAAAGTTCAAAGCTTTTCGCTACTTTTGTTTCATTGAGGGGCTTTAATCACGTGTTCACTACAGCGCACCTAGCGGCAGAAGCAGGAAACACATTGGTCGCGACGCCTCGCGCGACGGCGCGAGCTGGGGCCCCGTTTCTCCTATGTCGTTACCTCACGCATCACGTGGTCCTCCTTGGTCGCGACGCCTCGCGCGACGGCGCGAGCTAGGCCCCCGTTTCTCATCTGCTGTGACGTCACGCACCACGTGGTCATCCTTGGTCACGACGCCTCTCGCGACGGCGCGAGTTGGGCCCCCGTTTTTCATCTGCTGTGACGTCACGCATCACGCGGTATGACATGGAGGTCACGAAAGGTCAATGGTAACGACACCGCCGCGCTCGAGGAGCTGGGTTGGGCTATTTTAGTATGCTTAGCATAAAAGTATCGGCGTTCACACTTGTCACGAGCAGAAACAACATACACGGCGCGAATATCCAGTAAGTACTCGGCCAACCGATGAATACAGCACATGTCACCGAATGTCATCGCGAGGTTGAAAAAGAAAAACCGAAGTTTTTAACGAAGCGACAAGCAATAAACACAAGGTGAATGTACCGCGCCGTGCATGCTTACTGTAGCGACTTCTAAAAATTTGCCATCCTCAACCTCTGGCTCGTTTGCGCCGAAGATCGAGGGGCTGAAAGCCGGCAACGCACGGTCTCCGCTGAAGGGCGGCGGCGCCATGTGTTGTCTGCAGAAGCGCAGGCGATTACTGGATTGCATCATGCGTTGCTGAACTAGGTAAGTCCGCCGACAAACTCTCTACGGGACAAATGTTACCGATGCAAGCTGTGTGCGCAGTTGCACCTCAAACGAGCCCCTGATTTAGGCACACAATAGCATCCACCTTCACGGTAATCTGTATGATTTTTTTCACTGACTTTAGATGAGTTATGCTAGAGACGCGAGCTAGGTGAACCTGCTTTTGACGACGCTTAAACGCGGTCTGGCTTCTTTTTGGAAGTTCAACTGTTTTTTAACGCACACCAAGAACTATTCAGTCTTCAGCGGAGACGCGGTCACCACACCAGGGCGCGTTTCTCACTCATTTTGTTCTGTTCAATATCCACGCACTCTCACACGAAGTTTCCTGCTGTCTTCGTTTGGTGTGAAACAAAGCCTAATGGCAAAATGCTATTTTCTCTTGCTGTCGATGTCACGCAGTGTTGTTTACCGAAAATGCCAAACAGGTGATATCATCAGGTGCACGGGATACTCATTCATGGATCACAAGAACCACACTGCACGCGAGCAGCACTAAGCGCGGAAAAAAAAGAAGAAGAGAAAGCGCCACTGCACGCGAGCGCCACTTAGCGACGAAAAAAAACGAAAGAAAAACGAGCGCACACGCAAACAGCAGTACCACCCGCCACCATATGTCGTCGTTGTTCACTTCGGCGCACGAGCATTCGTGACATCACCAACCTCGGCGCATGTTCTGGTTCTTTCTGGGCGCACACTAGCCTACAATCACTGCGGCTCTACACGAGTCATGCACAGAAAGCCAACCGCTATGGCACTACATGAAATAAAGGTTATGTGGGCTCTTTTTCAGCCTACTGGTTCCAAACAGAGAGCGTGTTTACAGGCTGCAGCACTCTTGCGTCATGTTCGATTATGTAATTCTGGTTACACAGGGTGCGTGTGGGCTGAGTCAGCACGGCTGAGTAAAATACTCGACAGCGCGCAGATGACACAGCAACAGAGCACGACCGACACACGAGTGGTTTCAAGACGTATTATTCCACAAACGCACAGGCAAGTACGCCCAAGGCGAGGCAAAAAGTATCAAAGAAGAAAAAAGAAAAAGCACACGGTGCCGTTCCGGGTAATCTCGACGTATGGCACTCTTCGACGTTGAGGATGGCCGAGGGAACTCCGGACCACCAGGACCGCGGATCCTGTTGCGACGAGCCGGGCAGGGTTCCGAGAGCCGGGGGCTTGTAGACAAGACCAGGTGGGCGGTCCGGTGGAGTGAACACCTTGGAGGAATTGCCACGCCGCGCGTACCAGGCGCTCCCTGCCATTTGGCCGAGCAATGGGACGTACGAAAGGGCGCACCCTCGCAGCGCCGACGTCGAGTACTCTGTCGTCGTCCTGTCGGGCATAGCACTGTACAAGGTAGACGCGGGCCGCCCGGTGGCATTCGGCAGCGTAGCTCGGTGACGTGGTATCGCCAGACATGTTGCTTCGATTCCCCTATCAATGAGTGAAGGCTTTGTGCTCGAAGGCCGCGCGCTGTTAGGTGCGCGTGCTTCTGAGCCTTCCTTCGTCCTCGTTTTTACCGCCACGTGCCAGGGAAGGAAATAAAAGAGTAACATGCCGAAATTCACGGGCAGAATGCATATAAAGCGCTTATATTATTTGAACAGGAAAACAACAGAAGCAAAGGAAAGAACAAAATTAAAACTGAACGAATGATATTATAGGACGGCTATTGCCGGACTGAAGAGAACTTTCCCACGCTCACGCGACACGAGCCGCACGGGGCTGGAGGCTGAAAACAGGGTTGCACCGAACAGCAAAGGCATCGCTGCTGTATATAACGCCGTCAATTTTGGCGCCCTATGTTCAGGACTGGCCTCCGAGACAGACTGATATGTCGGAGGCGATCCGAGATTTATTGCGTTTACTCTGAAGCCTCATAGTAAACGCTGTACACGGCCTGGAAGGCTTTTTTAGTTGCATTTAGTGCGTCGGTTTTTCTATTTTATTGTAATTTGTTTCATTTCCTTCTTGCTCTCCTCTTCCTTTTCTTCTATTTCCTTGCACCGCTCCGGTGGCCTAGGGGTTTTAGTAATACTTGCTGGGGGGCTAGTTGGTGCATGTTTCCAGAAAAGGGTTAAAGCGCCGAAACAGAAAACAGACAGAAAGCTAGACGGGACAGGCGCAGTGGTTTGAGCATCCGCCTCGGATGTGGGAGGTGCAGGGTTCGATTTCCAGTGCCGCGAGGCACCCACCGGTGATACAAGGGGTGCAAGCATTCCCCTGGAACAAGGAAATAACGACGTCATAGAATGCTAATGGCAATGGAGTTAACAGTTACCACAGAGCGATTAATCCAGAACACAGGAGACGGAAACGCAGGTCCCACTGTACAAGAAATGAAAGCTTGAAGATAGCCCAGCTTGTGACACTTACAGCCTTAAGATTCGGCGCATGACAAGACGTTCGTTTTTTGCGTCCAATGTGGTTCTGTGCTGTTATTTCTTTGTCCTTGTTGATGTCTTGCGCTGTATGCTAACCCCTGTTTACCAATGAGTCCTAAAATTTTCGTCTCGCAGAAGGCCACGTGCGACAAACAGGTCAATAATGCGCTCGCATATGGCTCTCACCGGCGCGCGTATTCTTCGAGCCTTCTTAGGCGACCAAAATAGGTTTTCTCACTGCAGCGCGCCGTTGTCCGGCATAAATCAGCCCCCTGCGCTCGCGTATACTGAAAAGCGCTGGTACGGAAAGAGTTTATTTCCAAAGAATGGCAGAGGGTGGTAAAATCCACTTCAGTGGATGCTAGTTAAGAATCTCACCAGAGTGCGAAAGGGAACAGGCAGCCGTCGCGCCGTTTGTGCGAGCACGGTTGCTCAATCTCCCGTATTGTGTGAGGCAGGAGCAGGAAGCTCCAAAGGCACATATAGAAAGGTTCTTACTGCTGTGTGAGGTAGAGGCTCACCTATGCATTATATACTTTTAGTTGGGCGTACGTAGTGAGTTTACGCGTACGCAAAGACCCTGAGGGTAACAAATGCGCATGCACAGAATGCTATACGTATGTCACCGTTTCACGCTACGCTACAAACCACAGTGTGCGCGCTCTTGCGGGCACGTTATAAAGGGGCTGTGAAACAGGTTTTAACAAAGTTGCGGTATGCCTGTGATGATAAAGACACTGCTTCACGAATATCCTCCACCAAGAATTTTTTTAATGCGCTTTGTAAAAGCTGAGTTATCTGTAGTCAGAATTTGAATTTAAGCGTCTTCGCTCCTTTCCCTCTTCTTTCGTCACTTTTTGCACGATCAAAGGTCGGAGCTGCTCTGCCGGCCACACCGCCGGGAGAGCAGCTTTCTGACCAGCCGGAGCTACGGCGCCTATTGGCCGCGGCCATGGTAGCTGCCTGAAGTCTGACAGAATCTGACCAACAGCCATCTCTGTGCTGGTATGCGCAGAAGCGGTGCGAAGGAGGAGGGTTCGACCATGAAATAGTCGCCAGAAGGGGCTCGCCAGCTTTCGCGCGTGATTGTGCGTTGTCTGCTGCATGTAGGAGGGTGTTATTTAGCTCAGGTGTTAATAACAAAATAATGAAAAGTGACTGAGCGAGTTGATGTGCTCTCCTCGGGAGGTATTTAAGAGCGCCTTTAAGAGATGCGTTGACAAGGTGGGGGCGCGCTGCTCACCCGCTTCGGAATAAATATGTCGCCGCTTCATTCTTCGACGCGATATATCTCTCGAAAGGTGGCGTTAGCTTTTATTTTGCACACTCTCGCCCACACGCAAAACTAAAAGCGACTAGTGTTTCTCAGATAATTTGGTGATTTTTTAAGGTATAAAAAGGCATCGCAGCTTTCAAACGCCCTCTTCGGCGGAGAATGCCTTCACGCGTGCCACTGGAACAACGCCATCTCGTGATCGCAATGTCGCTTTGCGGCAAGTCTTACAATGAAATTGTAAGACTACTGCGACCTTGCGATGACGCGGTGGCGTTGTTCCAGTGGCACGCGTGGAGGCATTCTCCGCCGAAGAGGGCGTTTGAAAGCTGCGATGCCTTTTAGTACCGTCGAGACACCGCAAGGCTGATTAAAGAGCTGGCTGGAACCCCGTTTATCGCGATCCAGGGAATGGTTTCAATGTGCTGCTATATTCCTTTCCTTTTATTTTTGCTTATCATAACTTTGCATCGCCAGGCTGGCATCCCGTAATGGGCAAGAAAAAATGAGAGAAATAAATCACGTCTAATGCAGTCTCACATGCTAATCATGAGCATGCGCTCTACGGCTTGGCGGGATCTTGCGAACTGATATTGTGGCAGGGCGTGTGTCCTCGTGCTCGGAACAGCGTAGCAGACGACGCTCTGCCTCCGTGCGCGTGCGCGAACTCTCGCCTTGTTGCACACTTATCGCCGTTAGAAGGCGCTGACCAGCAGTTCGGTCGACGCTCGCACTATATTATTAAAAATCAAGGTGGCTGTACGTTGAAGTCTTGTCACTAGACGGCGCCACTGTGCGCACTTGCACGTGATGGATGCTACGGCACGGCAAACTAAAAGTGTCGTGTTCGTGCCATTTACAGCGTCACGCAAGGCAGTGAGCGATGCGTACGCAAACTTAGTAAGGGAGAGACAGAAAAGCGTTTAATGCACAGAATTGTTGGGTGGGCCCTCGTTCCAGGAGCATATTGGCTTTTGCCGCCGCTCTTGCCCGGTTCACCAGCGAAAGCTGGTCTTCCGAATGTGAGCCGGACAGCGCGCCTCCCAGTCCTCATTTGTTGGGTCATTGATTCTTTGCATAGCCGGGTTTTTCTGGCAGGCCCATACCATGTGGTATATGTCGGCCACTTCACCGCAGAAGGCGCAATGCAGATCGTAAGAATTTAGAAACATATAGTTGAATTTGACGGGATTTATACAAGTATTCGATTGCTAATTCCTTAGGATGACCCCTTGCTTCCTTACTGCGTCCGCACTACCAAATTTAAAAGTAAAATTATAGGATGGGGGAAGATGGGACGTCCCCATTGAAACGGGGTGGTGGCAGTTGCCACCATGCTCAGCTTTTATCGGAGTAATTTCTTTATCGGAGTAATAAATGAGTTTATAAATTTGCCATTTTCTTTAAATACAATTTTTGATCCTGCTCTTTAACCATATGTCACCTCTCTGTTTTTTAGTCAGCAATCTTCTGATCTTTTTTTGCTAAATTCTACCGCAGATTCATTCACATCGTTATCTAAAGCCTAGAGCCTCAGGGAGAGTGATTGTGCCTGCATCGACATCCGTACGGGTATTACCACATTCTAGTATCAGATGTTCAATTGTTTCTACAGATTTACCTACACACTGCACATGTTTCATCTCCTTGGTTTGATTTCTTTTTCTAGCGCCGCGTTCTGAGGCACCGTGATCTAGCTTCACAGAGTATATGGGAACTGCCCCTTGAGTTACCATAAAAAGATTGCTTCGTGATCTGCCTTTTCGAATTTCGGTATATTTCTGCAGTCTGCTTCTTTTTTATTTTAACTATTCCAGGTTTTACTTTCTGTGTTTTTCACCTGTCATTTAACGATCTTCATTTCTCCGTCCTTGTTTGCTGCGCACTTACTACTTAGTTTCCTAGTCCTTTTCCGCCACGGTGAGTCAACGCTCTTTCTGTATAAGCATTGAAAAACCTTAGATGCCCGCCTGTCATATAGTATCTTACTCTTAGCTTCCCGTGCTTCGAAAGATGCCGAGCACATATCCCCCTTACTGTCTCGTTTGGAGTTTTGCCATGGGCACCTAGTGCTAATCTTCCAACAACTTTCTGATTTATAACCGGAAAAAAAAAAACCGGTCACACAAGACGAGGGACAAGAAGAGTGTACACACCAAAACGACTGGCCGTTGTTGTTGTGGTGTGTACTCTTCTTGACCCTCGTCTTGTGTGACTGGTATTTTTCCGTTTACAATGTACCAACTGGCCCGCATTTCAACCCTTCTGCATACTATTTCTTCTTCCGTGGGCGTCTTTCTAAATGTTCATACTCCTGGCAGTCAGGCTACGCTTTGTGTTAGTGCAATCGCTTCCATCACTTGTCGAGCGCGCACCTTTTCCCATTGCCTCAAGGTCAACATTGCTCCACCAGAGCTGGTGGCGTTCTTCGGGTTGCTGGACCCTTCGACCGGCCATTGGAAGAGAATGGTCAAGATCTGGAAATCGGAGTGCTGGAGGCAAGTGAGGCTTTTGCACGATTGGTTGCGAGTGTTGTGCCTCGCGGGACGTGACGAGCTGTCAGGAGCTCGCTGCCTCCAGGAGCACCGCCGTTTGGCAGGCCAGGCAACGGAAGCGTTCTGGAATCAGCTGAGGGTGCATCTGCCAAAGAAAGAACGGGCAAAGGAAAACAGAGCCTCAGTTGTATACTTGGAAGGTGCGACAGTGCCCAAGGATGTTGATGACCTGCTAAACAATTGGCCCTTAGTACAGCCTCACACCAAGCTTAAGGAGCCTTGAGTTGCCACCGTACATCGGCTGGCTGATAAAGCACAAAAGGATGAGAAACAGCGCTATTTGTCTGAAGGGGTGGATGTTCTTTTGAAGGTTGATGGCAAGCAGTTAGTGCACAGCAAACGAGCGCTTAACCCAGTTGTCGACGAAAAAAACCAGTCGTTGTGGTGTGTACACTCTTCTTGTCCCTCGTCTTGTGTGACTGGTTTTTTTCCGTTTAGAATGTACCAACTGGCCCGCATTTCAACCGTTCTGCATGCTATTTCTGATTTACTTCTAATCTGTGCCCGTTCTATTCTTTGCCCGTAGGCACAGAACCGCACTACCAAAAGTAAGCGCCAGTCCCATTATTCCTTTCCAAATACCTCTCCGTACTTCAGTATTACTGTACCCCCATAATGCCCAATGTTTCATTACCTAGGCATTTATTCGCCCTTTCTTCCTAACAGTCTGTTTGTGTTTTACCATGTATATTATATCATTTCTTTGTTTCTTTCTTTCTTTCTTTCTTTCTTTCTTTCTTTCTTTCTTTCTTTCTTTCTTTCTTTCTTTCTTTCTTTCTTTCTTTCTTTCTTTCTTTCTTTCTTTCTTTCTTTATTTCTTTCTTTCTTTCTTTCTTTCTTTGTTTCTTTGTTTCTTTCTTTCTTTCTTTCTTTCTTTCTTTGTTTCTTTCTTTCTTTCTCTCTTTCTTTCTTTCTTTCTTTTTTCTCTCTTTCTTTCTTTCTTTTTCGTTTCTTTTTCCTTTCTTTCTTTCCTTCTTCCTTTGTTTCTTTGTTTGTTTGTTTCTTTCTTTCTTCCTTTTTCTCTTTCTTTCGTTCTTTCTTTCTCTCTTTCTTTCCTTCTTCCTTTCTTTCTTTCCTTCTTCCTTTTTTTCTTTCTTTCTTTCTTTTATTGATGTCCATTTTTACGAAACGGAGGAGGCCGAGGTCAAAGCTGCGACAGTGCAGCATGAGAGGCCCTCGACCCCCTTCACATGTGGCAGCGCGGAGAAGCACATACAAAACATAACATACACAGGTCACCTGTCCCGGAAAAACAATCACTCAGATATACATGGAAGATAAGATGAAAAAGAACTCTTGCAACACACTACATAATCGGTCAAAACCACATGAATTCAAGAAAGTCTTGAAATTTGAGGGGCTCATTTTTTTGACACTGATGCCATTTTCATTAAGGGAATTTAATAGACGCGGTAAATTGTTCTCAAGCATTTGTTTACTATAAGTTGTCCGATGTGTTTTAACCTCAAACTTTTCAGAATGACGCGTACTGTAAGCGGGCCCGTTTAAACACAAATTAGCGACGTCAAGTAATATACAATTGTGCTTCTTTGTACCAGAATTGAATTCACGCAGGAGTCGATATGTGTAAATATCTCGAATTTTTTTTACGTTATATCTCCGGAAGAGAGGGTCACTGTGTTCAGTGTAGGGTGCATTGTCAATAATGCGTAAAGCCCTTTTCTGTATGGTGAAAATATTGTTAAGATTTGAATGAGTCGTTGTGTTCCATATCAAAAAACCATAATTAATGTACGAGGCAAACAGCGCATTATAGAGTAGTAGTTTAACAGAAGTAGGAAATGTATATCTATTATGATTTAACATACGAACTGTAGTGCTGAGCTTCTTCAAGACTAGATCTGTGTTGTCGTCCCATTGTAAGTGGTTCGAGAAGGTTACACCGAGAATTTTAAATGTATTCAGGACCTCAATATGCACAGACTCGTACGTTATACTAAGGTTCTCTGGGAGTTCTCTACCCTAGTTACGAAAAATTATTACTTTGGTTTTGTTGCAGTTTACCTGCAGACAGTTGTTTTTAGACCAAACAGAAAGCTTTTCAAGAAGGTCATTTGGTTTGGTTTATTGGGGCTTAACGTCCCAAAGCAACTGAGGCTATGAGGGACGCCGTAGTGAAGGGCTCCGGAAATTTCGACCACCTGGGGTTCTTTAACGTGCACTGACATCGCACAGCACACGTGCGTCTAGAATTTCGTCTTCATCGAAATTCAGCCGCCGCGGCCGGGATCGAACCCGCGTCTTTCGGGTCAGCAGCCGAGCGCCGTAACCACTGAGCCACCGCGGCGGGGCAGAAGGTCATTTGCCCTTCTAATTAATTCTGTGTAACTGGAAGACGATAAAAAATACTAGTGTCATCAGCATACATTACAAATTTTGCTTCTTTGTAAATGCATACCAAGTCATTAATATAAAGATTGAAAAGTAATGGCCCGAGAATACTTCCCTGTGGTACACCTGAAATTATTTCCCTGGTTTGCGACCTAACTTCACTTACTGAGACAAACTGGTGCCTGCCTTGTAGATAAGAGGATAGTAACGCAAGAGGTGTTCCCCTGATACCATACCATTCTAGTTTACTGAGCAGTATACTGTGAATGATGTTGTCAAAAGCCTGCGTGTAATCAACAAATCGTTTACCCATCCTTCGTTTACCCATACCCCTAGATATTTGTATTCTGCCAGTCTGGGTATTTCATGTCCTTTTACTTTAATCACCTGGACAGTTGAATCGTTGAAAATCATCAGACCTGACATAACTGCCTTCATCTCAACAAGAATTGACCAGAATTTGCGAATCATTGTGGCTATCTGTCAATAGCACAACATCGCCCGCATACATAAACAGGGGAGCAGCTGCCCTACGACCTTTCCGCCTAAGCTGGACTACATATTATAACCTTGATGACGTTCTTGTAGCCCTCTTTCCATATTTATCATATAAAGCATGAAGAGCAGCGGCTAATCCTTTGCGTACCTCGGCAGTTGTCACACTTCTGCATTTAGGGTGTGCATTTAGGAGCATTTTCTTCCTCCTTTTTCTAGTTATTATTGGTCATTTCTAAGCTTGTTTCTGTTATGCTGTCCTGTCTTGCTTCTTTATTCGGGGAGATTGCCCCATCATCGCTCCTAAATGACTCAGCCATTACTGACCTAATGTAGTTCGCAGCAAAAATTCATCGCAAAAATATATCTCTGCGTCATCTGGTATCTGCCAAGACAGACTGTACCTACTGTGTCCATTTATGCTGGAAGGGATGAATTTCGGCTTTATGCGCGGGCGAATTTTCCAACAGCCTTCAACAGCGTGCTGCTAGTAAAATCCACAGAAAGAAATGGTGGCTGCCTTAATAAGATGGCGGCAGCAGGTGAGTCAGCATGTCGACTCTCTCTGAAAGCTGCTTCTCGCACCAAGCCCAAGAGAAGCAGAGAACCCAAGCTGGCGCGTTCTGGGCATTCCGATAGCAACTACAGTTAGTAACTGTGATCCATGGTATGTGAGGCAGCGCAAAACGGGACAAGGAACAGAGAAACGGGACAAGGGACAGAAAGATGCACGCAACACAGGCGCTAACTTCCCTGTGTTGTGTGCGTCTTTCTCTGTCCGTTGTCCCATTTTGCGCTACCTCAAATACCATGGATCACATTTATCGACTCGCCCAAGTTTCTACCCTTGGGCAACTACTGGTGCTGTTGCTTTTCACTAAGACTTACCTTGCTTCGCCGATAAAGTTGAAGCTGCACTTCAGGCCTGTTTATTACATACACTCTCGATTCTTCGGGAACGCAACACAAACACCCGGAGCGAAGCAAATTTTGGGCTTTGTCGCAGTGTTTTATGTACTTAAACGATGTAACACCATAATTTATTTAAATTTACAATTTTTTTTAACATTGCATGTCATGTGATGAAAAATATTCTTGCTCGAGCGGCTTGTATAGTTAACATTGCCTTGACTAGATGGCGCCACTGTTTTACGTTTTTATTTCACTTTATTTAAAAGTTTGGGCAAACTTTGCAGGCAAAAATAAGTGCTGCTTTGTTCTCACCCACGTTTGTTCCCTCCCCCATTCTGCACTGTTCCTGTTTCTTAACGATATACATTTTTTTCCATAGCCCGCTGCGTTGTCGCCAACTTAAGTTGAACCCTTTTCGTTAGTCTGCACGTATCTTCTTCATAGGTGACTACAGCTAAGATACAGCTGTTCCATCCTGAGACGGTTGAACATTACTTTGGTTTTCGGCGCAATAATTTTTAGATCAACTGTGGTGTTCTGCCTAACTCACGAATCACGTTTTGCAGTTGTTCTGAATAACTTAGCAAGGCAATATACTCAGCGTATCGCAGATTACTTAGGTGTTCTTAATGAACTCTTGTCCTCAACTGTTCCCAGTCCTGCGCTCGAAATACCTCCTGTAAATAGGCGGTGAATAGCACTGGCGAGATCGTGTCTCCCTGCCTGACTCTCTTATTCGAATTTTATTGCTGACTTTATGGAGGACTATTGTAGCGGTTCAGTAGTTATAGATATCTTCCGGTATTTTTACGTAAGACTCTTCTACAGCCTGATTCCGCAATGATTGCAGAGGTTTCTACGGAGTCAAATTCGTTCTCGTAATCTATGAAGGCTATATAGAGGGGCTGGTTATAATCTGCACATTTCTCTATCACCTAATTGGTAGTGTGAACATGGTATAATGTCGAGTATCCTTTACGAAAGCCTGCCAGATCATTTGGCTGACAGAAGTCTAAGTTGGTCCTCACTCCATTAGCGATTGCGTTAGTTAATACATTGTAGCAACGGACAGTAAGCTCAACGGTCGGGAATTTTTTAAGTCCTTGAGGTCTACTTTATTATGAATTAATATAATCTTAGCGTTCGTTATTCCCAGTTTTTGGTACGCTCAAGGTCATAAGGCATTGCCTATACAGGATGTATAGTTTTTCTAGCACTATCTCTCCTTCCGTCCTTCAGCAGATCTGCTGTTACCTGATCCTCACCTGCTGCTTTCCCCCTTTGCATTGCTCCTTGGCCTTTCTTTAGTTTCGCTTTCGTCATGGACGGGATGTAGCATTGCTGTGCTCGACTGCCTCCCTAATTAACATTCTGGTTACATTGACTACTGTATAGATTTGCGTAGAACTTTTCGGCTACTGTAACTATCTTATCCATATTGCTAATGACATTGCTCTCTTTGTCTCCTAATGCATACATCTGGTTTTTACATATGCCTAGCTTTCTCTTCAGCGCTTTCATGCCCCCCCCCCCCCCCCCGTTCTTTCGAACATGCTGATTCTGTTCATATTGATTTTTCTTATGTCGGCTACCTTGCGCTTATTTATTAAATTTGATAGCTCTGCCAGTTCTATTCTGCCTGTAGGGTTAGACGCTTCTGTACACGGGTGTTTGCTAGATCTTTCGTCTCCTGAGATGGCTTGTCGGCATCCTGTCAAACCATCCTATTTCCTATTTTTACTGCGCACTCTGTAATGAGAGTGCTCAGAATATCGTTAATTGTTTCAAAATGAAGATCGTCTTCCTCAGTTAAGCCGAATATCTGTTCTGCAGCGATATCCCGAATTCCTCTACTTTCCCTCTCACCTCTATCTCGTTTAAGGGCTGCCGCTTCACTAGTTGCTACAGTTCCCTCTTCAAGTATAAGCTAATTCAAGACCTTACCATTCTGTTTGAAACTTGGTTCAGCGTGAGAGACGAACACAAAGAAAGGAAACGACACACACGGAGCGCTACTAACAACTGATTTATTGATACATGCAAGGAACACATTTGTAGTCTTCACACGCATGCGCACAATCGGGCGGCTCCATGGTACTTTAACAGTTTTAGAAGGCTCACACTTATCTAAGCTCACATTATGTCACTGAAGAAAGCACGGGAACCAGATAAGGAAGATAACTCTGAACATGAAAATGACAAAAGGAAAAAATATATGGATGGGATATGACCAAAGCATTTCGAGAATCGACAGACGAAAAAGACACGGGCCAGGAAGTTACATGACGTTATATGACGTTGTCCAAAAACATACGCTCAGCTGAGTACAAACTTATGGAAGGGCCGCTGATGCACTGGCTAGACTTTTTATGGATATGAAAGGCCTCCAAAATGACTCTTGATGTTGTGATTTTACTCCTGCCTAAAACCTTTGCTTCTTTAAACCGTGGCGCGCAGCTGCACCCCCTTGCGTGCGAAACAAGATTCGCAAGCTTATCCTGATTTATCAAATTTTGAGCATGCTCCCTTAAACGGTCATTGATACAACGCCCTGTCTGCCCAATATATCACTTTCCACAGGACAGGGGGATCTTGTAAACCACTCCTAAAGCACATTTGACGAAGGCTTCTTCATGTTGCTTTTTGCAACCGCGCTCACCGTCGCCGCAGATGCGGGGGCACAGCTTCGCCAACTTAATTGGCGCGGAGAATACAAGAGGCACTTTGCGCCTGCTGGCCACTTTTTTGAGATTATGTGACACCTTATGAATATGAGGCATCACCTCAGGTTTGGGCTTTGCACGTTCAGTTGCATCCACGTTTCGTCTAGGGCGAAACTTCTTCAGGAGGGTTTCGGCTACTGCCGTAAGGACCGAGCAAGGGAAGCCTGCGGCCAAAAGCCTGCGCACCTGATGGTCTAAACTGTCGTGCATCTTGTGCGGACACGATTTCCGAAGCGCGGATTCAAGGCAAAGCATTGCTACTCTTCTTTTAACGGTCTTAGAGTGAGACGAATCATAGGGCAAGATTTCCTTTTTCGCGCGTGGGAAACACGCCCAACAGGTGTGTCCCGCACCAAACCTCAACCTCAGGTCTAAAAAGCGTATCTCACCGTTCTGGGGAAGTTCATGCGTAAAGGTCAGGCCTTTACCATGCTCGTTAAAAGCTCTTAAGATATCACCAACGCAAGCCTCAATGGTTGAGTTAAAAGGGGCTTTTAAAAAGACTAAAAAATCATCGACATATCTAAAAACCTTTAAAACCGGGCCTCCGTTAAAAGCGTGCTGCAAAAGACGATCAACATAAGCTAAAAAAATATCATTTAAAATAGGAGCCACACAGGACCCTATGCAAATTCCGTTGCGCTGCAAAAACGGCTGCTTGTCAAAAAGGATAAAAGTAACAGTCAAATAAAATTCTAAAAGCCTTAAAAAATCGTCAAGAGACACACCTGCTGAGGACCGAAAAGAAAGTTCCCCGGACTTTTCAATAGAATCCTTCACGGCGGCCAGCAGTTCAGTTTGAAGTACAGAATAAAACAGATCCTCAACGTCAACTGAGAATGCATATACGGCCCGGTGGTCAGTCTGGAGGAACCCTGACACATCTTGCGACTTTTTTGTTAGGAAGGGGTCGTCAACCTTAATCATTTTAAGCTTTGTCAACAAAAACCGGCTTACACACTGCTGCCAAGAGTCAATCTCACTAACAATTGTCCTGAAAGGAATTCCAGGTTTGTGGGTCTTTGCAGTGAAAAAAAAAAACATTCAAGCAATTCCCTCTGCAGTTCGAAATATCGTTAGCTAACCTCGTCAGGTTCAACTGTTTGCAGTAATTCATGAATTTGGTTTTAACGCGAACCGCACTCTTCTTCACTCGGACAAAGTTCTTCTCAACGGCTTGCGAAGCTTTCTCCTGGTAGTCACCTCGACTCAAGACGACGAAGCCCCCATTCTTGTCCGCTTGCAGTAAAAGAAGGTCCTGTTCCTTGAAAAATCTGGCAATTCCGTCTAGAACACGGCTCGAGCGTCGACTGGAGGTTTGTGAAGCGCCCTTCGAGATGCATTCTATGCCTTCAAGGAGACACTTCTCACGCTCTTCTTCTGTAACCTTCTCTGCAATATTCGGGTTGGTAGCAAGCAGGTCATGCGGTGTTACATATGAATCGAGTGCAAATTTGGGCCCTTTCCTTAGAACTTGCTGTACTTTCTCGGGTATAGAAACATCCCCCACGACGAAGACTGGCTTCTTAGGTTCTGGCTCATTCCTTCCAAAGCTTCTGAGAAGGTGCTTAAGTAAAAAGGCCCAATTCACCTCTGTAGTTTGGGCAGCCTGGGACTTGAAACAGCAGAACATCTGAGTAGCGAGACCCTCCGGGCATTGGCGGTAGAATGCAAAACGTAGCCAGTCCTGGAAAATCCTTACTTGACGCCACAATTCCGCTCTGAGGATCTTGCACAGTCTTTTCACGTGGCCCCAAGAAGGCTTGACCGGTCCGAAGAGCGCAAACACTTCGTTCGGAATCCATCCTTTCCTTAGGCAGAGTGCGAGGCGCCTAGCCCGGCATGTGGCATTCACGATGTGACACAAAAGACAGTTGATGAAGGAGGGTGAATTAACGTGAGTAGGAGGAAACATACAGAAAGATGGGCCCACTGTACAAGAAATATACTTTAACAAAACTTCGTGCTGGGCTAGTTGGTGGGACATAGTTGAAACTTGGTTCAGCGCGAAAGACGAACAGAAAGAAAGGAAACGACACACACGGAGCGCTACTAACAATTGATTTATTGATATGTGCAAGAAACACATTTATAGTCTTTACACGCGTGCGCACAATCGGGTGGCTCCAGGATACTTTAACAGTTTTAGAAGGCTCACACATATCCACTGGCTTCCACTGGCTTCACACGGTTTCCACTGGCTGAACCAAGTTTCTGTCCCACCAACTAGCCCAGCACGAAGTTTTGTTACCATTCTGTGGTGGCTACAACGCACCTTTCAGATGACCTTCACATCCTGCACGATGGCAGGCTGAGCGCATAGTATGAAGTCTATTTCATTTTTAGTCTTACCGTTGGAGCTCTTCCGCACCCATTTTCTGTTCTCCCGTTTCCGGGAAAAGATAATAATTTTTTGTAAATTATTTCTCTCCTCGAACTGTACTAATAACTCTTTCCACTATTCCTAGCGCCTATGCAATAGTCGCCTACTACCTGCTCTCCGACCGGCTTCTTGCCTAACTTAACCTTGAAACCGCCCATCAGTACAGTGTACTGCGATTTTACTTTGTTCATAGCCGATTCTGCGTCTTCATAGAAGCTTTCAGTGACCTGATCATCATGGCTGGACGCAGGTGCGCAGGCCTGCACCTCCTTCAGCTTGCACCTCTTAATTAGCCTAATTACAATAGCTGCCACCCTATCGGTAATACTATAGAATTCCTCTGCGTTGCCATTTATATCCTGAATGATGAGGAATCCCACACCTAGTTGTCGTCTGTCCGCTAATCCACGATAATATAGTACATCCCCGCCCCTAACCGCACTAAGCCCTGTGATATCCAATTTTATTCCTGCTAGTTTCTCGAACAGCACTGCTAGGCTAGCCTCACTGGATAAAGTTCTAGCGTTAAAGGTTGACAGGTTCAGTTTCCACTGGTGGCCTGTTCGGAGCCAGAGAGCCAGAGACCCTATGCTGTGTCACAGACCCTATGCTGTGCTGTGTCAGTTGCTTTACAGCCGCTGAGGATTGAGAGTCGGGGAATAGTTGGTTTGTTCATAGAAGGTTGTGGCCAGGGACTACACCAGGGTCGCCAAATCGTGCTCGGTGAGGGAGTGCGTTGTCTGTTCGGGCTACTGAGATCAGGCCATACCCCAGGCTTGATTATGCAATTCAATCGACACGCGAAGTTTTTTTTTCAAACCAGGTGGACAATTGTGCACCACCGGGATTGAAACCCCGGGCCTCTTGCACGCGAGAAGGATTCTCTACCTCTACGCCATCGCTTCGTGTCTCCAACATCAATGGACGCCAACTCCTTAGTCACTGCATACACTATGTGACGCATTGGGTTCTTCTGTAACTACGCATATCCTGAACCAGTTGAGCACATCAGGACTCGACTCAACCAAGATGGCTTCTTGTTAATTTGATGGAACTGCGAACTTCTGTGGTCGGCACGGAGGGGTACAAGATTTCCATAAGTAGAAAGAAAACCACTTATCTATTACGCCCACTTGCAAAGGCCACTTACTCCAGCTTTCCCTGCTGGAGTGCTGCTCCGAAGGAAATCTAAAGGACTATTAATCTAGTCTTGTCAATCTACGCTATCTTCAGTAAGAGTCCTGAACGCCTAAGCGTCCTCGAAAAAATCGAAGATGCTCTTGAACTGATACTGGCCCCGCCAGACAAAACTCGGTGACTTTAGCATGAGCGATCGTCGGCTGTGATCGTGAATGTTCTGGAGCCACTGATACTCCCGTTGGGAAGCATTTACGAAGATGGTGCTGACATTAGCAATGAAGCTAGTGGATTACTGTTACAGCTACATTCAGAAAAAAAAACGATTGCTGTTATGACACTCCTGGATAGTTTCCTGAGGCCGTTGGCACCTATAAACAATGCCATCCAAGCAACTCCAACGATAGCGGTTAATCTTTGCCCAGTGATTTAGGCAACCACGGATGCAATTGCGCAGCTTTCTGTGGAAGAAGTGCTCGAAGAGGTACGAACAACCGCACAGAAGCTTCCTGAGAATGACACTTTCATTGAGGTAGTAACAGACGAGACCAAAAGCAAACTGACGCGTCAGTTAAGCTAGTACACGAACCTAATTCTCGACAATCTTCGGCAGCTACTTGTCGACCCCACCAAAACATTGCTTTCTGTGCCTGTCGCAGAATCATGAGAAAGCAAAGTGGAGGGAAATCTTTCCAGCAGTCGGCTTGCCGTACAACGAAGAACACAGGTGGAATTTAGATGCGGACTGGTTTAGTTTAGTTTAGTTTAATTTATGGGGTTTAACGTCCCAAAGCGACTCAGGCTATGAGAGACGCTGTAGCGAAGGGCTCCGGAAATTTTGACCACCTGGGGTTCTTTATTGTGCACTCACATCGCGCAGTACACAGGCCTCTAGAATTTCGCCTGCATCGAAATTCAACCGCCGCGGCCGGGATCGCACCCGCGTCCTTCGGGTCGGCAGCCGATCCCCATAACCACTGAGACACCGCGGCGGCAAGATGTGAACTGGTATATCTTCCTATGGCTGAAAGAGGATTTGACTTGATGATGATCTTGATGTCCTCAGGCTTAATGACACATAGGATTGGACTTCCGCAGCATTTTTCTCTTCGTTTCTCGTGGTTTGTTTCTTAATGAGGACGGCTACTCCACCACCGCTAGGCTCCCTGTCTTTTCGAAATACGGTGTAAGCGGGATGAAAAAGGCCCTCATCGTTCACTTAACTGCGAAGCCATGCGTCTGTAATCGCTGTAACGTATGTATCGTGATGTTTAGGTTGAAAGATATCGGTCATCTTCTGTTGCTACCGATCATCACAGCCACCGTCAAGCGCTCCTTTTCTGCCCTAAACCGAGTTTTGTGGTCAGAAAGAAACCGACTTCTCCCTAACCACGTCAATAAGCTGGTGAACGTCATAATTGAAGTACCGGAACTGCCCGACGCCTGAGATGCCACTGACGAAGACCAACGTGTTTTAATATTATTGTTTACTTGCAAAATACTGCGACACTAAGTCGAAGCAGGGAGTAATACTTATCAAAATTAGAAAGAAGCAACACTTGTTTGTTAGACCTGACGGGGAAATTGGTTGAGTTACGTGTATCCAATCAGTTATTGTGCGTAGGAAAACGAGAATTTGCAAGTATCTGTTTTAGCGAACATGAGGGTCAGAGATTTATGGTGGTAACATCAAGTTTGTCTGTCAAGTAACGGCGTTGTGTATAATGAGGGGTCGAGACCGAGTTTGTTATTTAATATTAGAGAGGAAGAAAAGCTATCCTCAACTTCGTTCTTCTAAGCTTAAGTTGTTCGCTCTTGTTAATTTCCATTAAAGTGGTGGGGGAGTCAGTTCTGCACATTTATTGAAAATAAACCTGACAGCCCTTCTCTGTACTTTTTCAAGATTTGTTATGTTATATTTAATATAGAATTCCCACACTATGCATGCATATTCGAGATTTTTTCCCTATTATAGAGGAATAGTAAGTAGATTAATGTCAGGAGGGACATTTTTCAGCTTGCCTTCTTAAGGAGCACAATTCTCGAAACGCAGGGGAGCAAATATTACTTGTATGCATTTTGAATGATAGACTGCTTGTTATAGGTACACCTAAATTTTTGTACTTAGATATTTGTTCAAGACAGAACGAACCTAATTTATACCTGCTGTTATGTGCATGTTTTTCTGGGTTATCACAAAATACACAGCTTTGTTAGTATTCATAACATGTCCCAATGGCAGCACCAGTTCAAAACATGATTCGGCGAACAGTCGAATATATATCGATGGGTTGAAAGCTTGAACAGTATAAGTTACAAAAGAAATATCAAAGGTATCTATACAGTTTCCTGCGGAACACTGCATGAAACTGGAAGACAGTCCGAACGCTGACGACCCACTGCATCAAACTGACTGCGGTCGTTTAAGTACGCGGTTGAGTTAAGTTCAGTTCAGTTTATTACCTTAAAAGTCCCCTGTAGGGGCATTACATAAGGGGTGGGTTTTTATACAAACAGTAAGGATCATGGTAAACAGTTATTGAAAAAGTGGTCCGATACAAGTTGCAAAAACGAAGATGGGCAGGTAGTAGAAGCGATTTCGTGGGGAAGGCCTTTCCAGTCTGCGGCGGTTCGGAAAAAAAATGAGGCAGAGAAGGTGGTGGTCCGGGCACGTGGGCGCGCAACATGAAGCGGATGGCTGGTTCGATATTATATGCGTGCTGCTCCTGTGATGTATGGTGCTTGATTAACGAACGAAAAAAAGAACTTGTGGTACAGTGAAAGGCTGGCAATGCGACGTCGGCAGAAAAGCGGTGATAAACCATACTCTGCTTTGAGAGATGAAACGCTGATATTATATGAGTACGATGAATGAATAAATCTAACAGCGTGATTTTGAACTAATTCTAATGCGTCAGCGAGATATGCTTGGTGCGGATTCCAAATGGGCGACGCGTATTCGAGTTTTGGCCTGACAAGTGATTTATAAGCTAGTAATTTTACATGTTCCGGGACGTTTCGCAGATTACGTTTCAGAAAGCCTAAGGTTTTGTTAGCTGCGGCGATAATGTTAGTGACATGTGTGCTCCAAGAAAAATCGTGAGGGAGGGTTACACCTAGGTATTTGTAAGACTGCACTAGTTCCAGGGGTGTATTAAGAATTGTGTAAGGGAAACAAAAGGGACGGCGCCGGCGGGCGAAGTACATGCATTTACATTTGTCGGCATTTAGCGTCATTAGTGAATTGTTGCACCATTTGGAAACGCTGATTAGATCGTTCTGGAGAGCAATTTGGTGAGATATGTTTTTGATTGCGCGGTAAATGACGCAGTCGTCTGCGAACATGCGTATATTAGAAGAAATACACTGAGGTAAATCGTTAATGTATATTACAAACAACAGAGGACCAAGGACAGATCCTTGGGGCACGCCGGAAGTTACTGGGAGGGGTCTAGATAAGTTACTGTTGATTAAAACCATTTGCGTACGATTGGACAAAAATTCCTGTGTCCACATTATAACGATAGGGTCTAGGTTCAGCAGTTGAAGTTTTAGTAACAAGCGCTGGTGAGATACCTTATCAAAGGCTTTCGCAAAATTCAGATAGACTGCGTCAGCTTACACATTAGTGTCCATGTTAGTGTGTAAGTCATGAACAAAAAGAGCTAATTGGGTTTCACAGGAGAAACCTTTGCGGAACCCGTGCTGCGAGGGATGAAAAAAGCTGTTACAGTCTAAGAAATAATTTGAGAGTAGATGACATGTTCCATGATTTTGCATGGCACGCTTGTTAGGGAGATAGGTCGGTAATTTAATGGAGAGTTTCTGTTACCTGTTTTGTAGACTGGAACGGCCTTTCCCACTTTCCAATCATCTGGCATAGTTCCTGAAGAGAGTGACTGGTCAGCAATGACAAGTATGAAGTAACCGTGTGTCTCGAGTTCCTATGAATTTTAGAGTTAATACCATCAATACCAAATGATGACGACAGCTTAGTCTTCTGGATTATGGATGAAATTTAGTCTTCACAAAATGTGATGTTTGGCATGGTACCTTCCATATTGGAAAAAGGAAAAGAAAAGGGCGTTTCGATTTCTTTCATGAAAACAGTGGCAAATGCGGAATTGAAAGCGTCGGCACATTCAGCATCGGTAATGGTTTCTTGTAAATCATTGGTGAGAGTGATAGCGCGTTGTGGGTGAGGGTTTATTACTTGCCAAAACTGTCTTGGGTTACTGCGCAACAAATTTGGAAGTGTAGTAGCAGTAATCCATGTTATGAAGTTATCAGAAGTGCCGATTCCCTTCATTTTTAGAAGCAGTTTATCATGAAGAACTTTGTCGAATGCCTAGCCAAAATAAGCAAAAAATGAATAAATTTGGCTCTTGTTATTTATACGATGCAAATTAATTACTGTAATGAGTTGTGTTACTGTCGAGAAGCCGTTTCTGAAGCCGTGTTGGAATTTACTTAGAACTAAGTTCTTTCTTAAAATCCATTCATGCAGTGTGCAATTACATTCCAGCAATACTTTGATTTGAGCTAGTTGGTTGTAGCATGACATGTTTGCGCAAAAGGCGTATTGGCGCTTAAAAACGGAGACAACACACACAACAGGACAGGACTGGCGCCAGTCCTGTCCTGTTGTGTGTGTTGTCTCCTTTTTTTAGCGCGGGTACGCCTTTTGCGTAAACATGTCATGCAATTACATGTTCGGGTAGCTTGAAGTACGATGATGTCAATGATACAGGATGGCAGTTCTGCAACAGAAGACGATCTCCTTTTGTGTAAACGGGAACATTCCTGACTGTCCTCCAGTCATCAGGTAATTTTTCAGTAAAAAAGCACGAAAATAATCACAAGGAATTTAACCAGAGTTTCGGCATAACGACGCAGTAATATATTTGGAATATTGTCTGGAACACATGATGTTTTGGTTCTTAAGTTCAGCTGCATAGAAAAGATACCACGATAAGAAATGAAAAAGGACTCCAAAGGGATACACTCGGCTGCTCGCGGAACAAGAGCTCGGGGTGGAAAACACGCTTTGAAAATACTATTAAAATGCTGAGCAATAGTCCTCTGATCACACACCATAGCGTTCTTCACGGAAACTTGTGACAACGCTTTATTTTTGTTTCACTGATATACTGAAAAAACAGACTCCGCTTGTTTTCTATAAAGTTCTGAATATATGCGTTAAAAGAATAATTTTTCGCATCACATTTGGTACGTGCTAGATTGCCTAGCAAATTATTTAGCGGATTAGACTTTGCGCGCTTCTTCTTGTGCAGTTTTACTTTCCTGCTTAGTTGCATTATGTTTCGCGTCATCTATGGAGTTCACTTGCGTTCCTTGCTGTATTTCTTCGGTACAAAAGTTTCGATTCAATAAAAACACATTTTTAAAACCGGCCCCGAAACTGTGCAGACATCATTATCGTTGAAATCTAGAAAGCAGGTTTCCAGATGTTGAATTATAGATGCGTCGTTGGCACGCGAATATTATTTAAAGCAGCTCAATGATGATTGTTTGCTTTTTGTGCGTTACGCCAGAGATAATCAAGCACTAATTATGCAGGGATCAGACAGCCAGCGGTAACAGTAAAATCGACAAGGTTCGTGAGTATTCGTGGGATCGTGAACTACTTGCATCAAGTTGTGGGTTTATGCTAATAATAATGTTCGCTTGCGTAGTGTAAGCACCGAAAAACTTAAGACGTTTCATATTTACCCGTGGCAAAACGAAATCTCCCATCAACAAAATCTTGCTATTTTCGTGCTTTGACATACGATTTTGAAGTTTAGTTAAGCAGTCAGGCTCAGAACCTGAAGGCCTGCAAAGAGCATATACGAGAATGTTTTGACTCAAAGAGAAAATTTCACATATAGGCATTCTATTTCTGGTGCAACTTCTTGAAAAACGGCCTCAGTTTTTTTTTTAATAATGAGGACGGCCACTCCATCACCGCTAGGCTCCCTGTCTTTTCGAAATACAGTGTAAGCGGGATGAAAAACGCCCTCATCGTTCACTTAACTGCGAAGCCATGCGTCTGTAATCACTGTAACGTGTGTATCATGACGTAAAAGTATTATTTTGATCATATCTGCCTTATTAACTAAACAACATGCATTGACGTCCACTACGCGCAGGTGTTCGCTCGTTAATGCGAGGGCCATCATTCCTCGTCTTTCTGATGCGTTCTATTTTTCTAGTAGAGCACTTTTACGCGCTTATTTTGCGATTCGTCCCAGAAGAATATATATGTATCCACTTTTAGCTTATCGTGAATGAGGGTGACCTTTTTCCTCCCTCTCTTCTTTCGCGCTTTGCCAGAACAGTTCGCGCTTATTTAGTGTAGACAGGGAAAGTAATCCCGAATGGAAAGTCCTGAGCCTTTTAGCTTTCTAACGTCTTCCATTATCGGGTTTTTTCCTACAAAATTCTCTAAAAAGAAAATGAGAGGTCAGTAGTCATTATTACCCAGCCTATAAATGCGGCCGACGGATTGAACTCTCACTTGTAGCTTACTCTTAAAAATTTAATTGATTGTTCTATCTTTTTCCGTAGTTTCTCTTTCCTCGGGATTCTCAGTGCTGCTGTGAACGAATAAGTTCCACCTTCTCCTTAGATCTTTGAGATCGGCTAATTTTTGGCTTGAGAACCCGTGACGTTGTGCACTAATTTCAAATTCACGTGCACTTCCGGAGGCTGTTCGGGAAGGATCGACGCTTCACTAAGCTTTTTTTTTCATTTGCAACAGCAGGCGGTGCAGGTCACTCTCTCTACTGAGAGTCTTAACAAGGTCTGCTTCCATTTCACTGATTTTGGCTTGGAGAGACACCTGGTCATCCAATAACTGTTCAAGAACATCTTTCTGAGTTGGACCAGGATTCACTTCGGCCGCAAAAGAGCAACTTCCAAGCAATAAAACTGCCTTGTGCCAAGGAAAGACAATGATCGGGGCACAGCAGGGCAAGGCATCGCGGCAGTCACTACGAATGGTACTGGTATAACTACCAACCTGCAGAACGTAGAACGGTGTCCCCGTTGGCGACATGGTAAATTAGGGTTCGCCGGACCCACTGAAGGTGAATTCGTGCGTGTCTTGTATAGCCGTAGGCTCCGGTGACGTCAGAGAGCGATGGACGAACGTCATCGCTGGTAGAACACTATCATCAAATGACGGCCTTAGTCTGATGAATTGTCCATGAGAACCTGACCTCCATCACAGCAACAGATGCCTTGGGGTCCCACGTGTCCATTTTCTTGAAACGCAGCAAAACTGAGGATACCGTGCTGAACATAGAAAAGTGTCCCCGTTAGCCATATGGTTGATCCGAGTCCGCCGTGCCCACTGAAGGTGTGCTTTACAGTGCGTTGTAGAAATAAGACGCTTTACAGCGCGGGCGCATGAGTGCCACCATATTTGGTCACGTGACCATTCTGCCATCTCCGGCCTTCGGCCTTTCTAGTTTCTACGGTTGCCGGTGTTCTGGCGCCCGGCTGCAAGACGCTTTTGCGGCTCCCGCTGTTGGTTAACGACCTGTCGGGCGACACAAAAACTTCCTGCGAGTGCGCATAGTTCATGTTGGTGCTAGAAAATGTTTGGTTCAACCAACTACTTCACACGTATTCTTCCGACTGTCACCATCGACTGGAATATCTCAATATATCGCGGTCAGCTATCACGCGTTCATATTTATGCAATCAATTCATCGCTTAACGCTCTTTTTCGACCGCATAACTTGTTGTCAAGCTGCATAGATTCAAAGCGGGGTAATGCCTGAAAGTTTTCCAGGGCGCGATATTTTTGTCTAGCGGAGGGATATGTGTTCAGAGCTATTAAGAGCGTTCACCGGACCGCAGCGGTGGCCTAGTCATTTGAGCATTCACCACGTGTGCGGTAGGTGCGGGGTTCGAGCCCCAGTGCCGCCGGCTACCCACCAGTGATACAATGGGTACAAGGCTTCCCCTGTCTGGTGCTGGGCTTCTTTAGGGTGAAATGCTTGGGAAATGGGTCGGTGACCCCACCTGGAGAAGAAGAGAAAACCATGTGCCATGGCACTGTTTGGCGACAGATGCCCTTGTTCCACAAAAATCCATCGTCGTCAAGAATGTTTACCACCCAGCGCTATGTACGACATTTACAACCGAACTTACGCGCGCGTGCCATCGTCAGATGGTCGCCCAGATATTACTGGATTCTTCGTTAACGTTCTGGCCTCCAAAGGCAAAGAATGGACATTGTTCAAAGCCCTCTGCAGGAGCTCAGCGACGTTCGACAGTGCTCTCTTGCTAAGTAAGACTGGTTATAACTGCTCCGGGGCTAGCACCCGAAGATGTAGCCAGCCGGGATGAGTTGAAACATACAATGTCTTGTCATGGTAAATTTCACCACTCTCCCGTGCATTAACGTACTTCTGTAGACATTTGCATGGGGTGGGGGAATTTTTTAACGCCTCCTCTGGTGACTGTCACAAAAGTTCTGCTCCAAAGCTCACCTGGACCATATGACCACAGGTGGCACATACTCAAAAGCGCCGACCGCTCGACCCGCGTGTCCCTTATGGCTCAAGGCCACATGACAAAACGTTTCATGTCCAAAGCATATATTTTTGACCAGCAGGTGGACGCCGGAGTTGTCGCTGCCGACTGTAGTGCCGGCGCCCACATTTCGCTGGTTGGCCTCTCTGGAAACAAGCGCTGCGCGCCCGCCGTCGCTCAAAGCAGGCCCAGACTCTCTCGGACATGTCGCAGCTTGCAGCGTGAATCATCCGCCACGCTTGCGCCGACGCGGACCCTTCCTCCTTCCCTCCTCTCCGTCGGTGCGAACTCCTCCGACGCTCGCCGGCCGTCGCCTCTCGACCATTGGTCTAATTTGAACGGTGGCCAGTGCCGTGACCTGATTGGAGGATTTGAACTGCTGGCTGCCGCAACCGACTCCGGCGGCTTTAAAAACGGAGCCGCGCTGAGCCCGAGCAGCAGACGGGCAGCAGAAGAGCCATCACGCCGGAGCTACGGTCGCCGCCGGGGCCGCCCTTCTTCTTTGTGCTAGCCCGTGGTGCTCTTGGCCCTTGTATCATGTAAAAGCCCTTGTACATACTGTACATAAAAGTCATTTGACTCACCGTTGCCTCGACCGTTTCCTGGCTCGGACTCCCTGTCCCAACAGTGGATGGCTGCTGCGGGATCAACCGGCGTCAGCTACCTCGGCGCGGTGAGTGCCTGATGTTTTCCCCTCAATTCGCCAGACTGCTCTAGCACACGTGATTGTAGTTTAGAGTAGGGCTGTGTGTATCACTGTAGAAAGCTTTGCTGTTTCGAGCCAAGTCGGAGCGCTTTGAAACGAAAGCTGGTGCAGAGGGAGTAAACGAGGTGTTGTTGGAAAGAATTACTTGCGCGTGTCATACTAGTAGCGCTATAGTAGTGAACGGCAAGGGAATTCTAAGGAAAGGGCGAACTGCAAGAGGCTATTGTGCGCGATGGAGAACTTCAGTGAAGGAACTCATCGAAATTTGTGAAGAGTTGGGCATTGATTTGGGCCCCGCAAAACGAAAGCATGCGATTCTTGAGATCACGCGGAAGGAGAATGTAACGGCTGAG
The DNA here is from genome assembly GCF_055824585.1 of Amblyomma mixtum. NCBI lineage: Eukaryota > Metazoa > Arthropoda > Arachnida > Ixodida > Ixodidae > Amblyomma > Amblyomma mixtum. The sequence continues at coordinate 24,456,494 of NC_143014.1, forward strand.
GAAGCCAATGAGGCCTGGGATGAGATAAAAGAACGGAGGCAGCTTCAGATAAAACGGCGTGCTAGGAAACTGAGGGGCCTCGAGCTTGAAGCGCATGAGATGAGTTTCGAGAGAAATGAAACATTATCCGTTCTGAATGAGACTAATAGTCGGCAACCGAGAGACAGGTCATGGCCCTTCGTGATCGCCGAGGATATGCCGAAATATTTGGCGGAGTTCGAGCGCGTCTGCGAGAGAAAGCGCGTTGAGCGGAATGGTTGGGCACAGAAGTTGGTAGCCCTGCTTTCCAGTGAAGCATATGACGTTGTCAAGCGCCTGTTGGACGGCGGCTTGGCGGAGTACGATGAGCTGAAAAGCTTTTTACTGATGAGATATAAAGTGTCACCGCTGGACCTTCGCCAAAGGTACCTGCGAGAGAATAACACCCCATCGTTTTACGATTTTCCCTATCAGTTTAAAGCCGACATTTTAGAGTAGCTCGAAAATGCTGAAGGGTCGGAAAATCATGACACAGAGGTAGAGTGCGTCCCTGTAGAGCAGCCCTGCCAGTGCGGCACAGACGAAGGTAGACGATTCTGGACAAAAGCATTTATAAAGGCACAGAGTTTATGAACGCAAGTTTTTCAATATTGTAAGATTTTACTATAACAATTAATATATATCTGCAGATCTCCCGTCGACAGGCTTGCATTTCTTTTCTATTAACGTCTTTGCAATCGTCGAAAGCGTTCCGCATTGGTTTTCTGTGGCAGTCTCGTCTGCTCCATGCGAGGGATGGAAAAACTTTAAAAGAAAAATATTGCTACCCATGAGAAGAATGGACGATTACCTTCAATATTTCGCGAACAGTATACTTCACAATCTTCCAATATTCGGATTACGTCACCGTGATATTAAAGAAAAATAATATTTCTTTCGAAGGTGCGGGGAATTGAATCCAGGAGTTTCAGAATGCGAGGAGAGCACGCAACCCATGGGCCACAAAACTGGATTGCTTTTTGAAGGTGAACCTAGTGTATGCGTTTCCTTACGACTGTATGCAAATGAGGGCTTCTGTCATTAGAAAGGAAGACAAAAACAACGAATGAATGAATAAAAAGGAAATACAACAATGCTTTCGCACTTAAAGCACATAAGTAGCCTCAAGTGCCTTTCGTCTTTAGGTCTCCTGGAATTGTCCTACGGCAAGGCTAACATGAGAAAGTAACCTATTTCGCCGCTACTGAGAAGGTGGATAATATGTGTTTGCTGATGTTGGAACTGAGTGCAAGGAACACATGCATAGGAGCGGAGATGAAAGGAGCGTATTTCCTGCGGAAATGTACCTCAGATCCGGATCAATCAGTCCCACCACTATTTACAGTTCCTCAACCGAGGTAGCGCAGACGACAAATTCAAGTTGGACTTTATCGATAGATTACCGCAATCCAATGACAAAGACGCTGCTTCCACAAAAAGCCGGGCTTATATTAACTAGAAAATTATGTTGCTGTAATTGCCGCTTTTCGAGTGCGCAGCAAATTAACTTGGACCGAAAATGTCTCAGCTGGCAGCCATTTTCTCGCACACATGTTTGAATTTTGTGCGCTGTGTTTGACCACCCCTCATCTTTTGTAGGAATACCTTGATTCGGGAAATTTTCTTCGCATTTGCTGCGACGTCCCTCGTCTTTCTCCGAAATAGCGGACCGCAGTGACGACGTTCGCACTGCAGGGGTGTGCTTCAGCCAGCCAAACAGTCAAGGTGTGTGCATTCATTGCATGTGACGACGTTGATGCAACTATGACGTCACCTCTGGGCACACAGGAGCGTTGCCTTAGGGACCGCGCAGTCGACGCTAGCGACTACGTCTTCTGCATGTACATACGCAGTAGTTGACGGCTCGAGGCTCTGTAGACGTCGTTCAAGATATTGCAGCGCTGCCCAGTGTAGCTGTGGGGTCATGATGGACTTGACACAGGGCAAGAGCCTTCATCTTCGAGGGGAGCCTCGATAGGCGTAAGTCTGCGTGAGGGCTGGAGTCTGGTGCAATTTTGGTGTGGGGAGGACCAAATTATTAAATGGCATGGAAATGCGCGGCGGCATCGCGGAATTCCGCGAGAGTATATGCAAGGCATCTGGCAGACCAGCGAGAATGATTTCCATGCAGTGAAGAGAAAATAATTCAGCGGCCGAGTGGTTACAGGCGTCAGCCTCGAATCCCACTGAAAGCTAATTTTCCTCAATGTATTTTATTTTTGCGAGTTTTCCAGTGATAAGGACGGACGGAAACCAGACGGACAAAAATTTGCAAGTGAGGTGAAAATGTAGGTGATAAATGCATTCCTAAATTGAAAATCCGTTATTAGTCAACAGATTACATCTTGTTTTCTGCACTGCTACACACTGTATCACCACATTCTAATAACTATTGAGCGAAAAAAAAAAGTAGAGCAAAGCTTACCGGCTTAGCGCATTAATCGGCGAACACTGGTGACTGGTTGGCAAAGGGAGAAAAGGGAGAAAAGGGAGCGTACCTGCTTTCGCTGCAACAGCGACAATGTCGCGCGCATGACCAGAATAACAGCGTGCAATAGAATGCTGCTGCTGTACCTGTTCAAAATCTGCTGACTCTAACCGCCAGCACTAAAAACATTGCTCCGTTCACTGCGTGTTTACAGTATGAAGACAAAAAAATAAAAGCAAGCATACATGTGAAGATCGTAATAAAAAATGGCTGAGGCTTAGCTTAGGTTAAGCCTAGTCAGATGCGAAGCATATTGTCGCCGAGTTTCATATCGAGCACGCCGCTTGGCTAGACGTTCTTCACGCTCTTCATCAGTCTCTGTAGCACGCCGCAACTTTTGCTTCTCATTCCAACGAGCAGCCCTGTCTCCAGGAGGCATCTCTATCCCGTGTACGCCTAGCAGAGGCAGGCGCACCCCCTTGTATACCGCCGCTCCAGCATCACGTGTAAAGCCCCTAAATAAACTTTGAGGGGCTTTAATCACGTGTTCACTACAGCGCACCTAGCGGCAGAAGCAGGAAACACATTGGTCGCGACGCCTCGCGCGACGGCGCGAGCTGGGGCCCCGTTTCTCCTATGTCGTTACCTCACGCATCACGTGGCCCTCCTTGGTCGCGACGCCTCGCGCGACGGCGCGAGCTGGGCCCTCGTTTCTCATCTGCTGTGACGTCACGCACCACGTGGTCATCCTTGGTCACGACGCCTCTTGCGACGGCGCGAGTTGGGCCCCCGTTTTTCATCTGCTGTGACGTCACGCATCACGTGGTATGACATGGAGGTCACGAAAGGTCAATGGTAACGACACCGCCGCGCTCGAGGAGCTGGGTTGGGCTATTTTAGTATGCTTCGCATAAAAGTATCGGCGATCTCTACACGCCTCTTGCACACGGGGGTGAAATATATGCTCACACTTGTCACGAGCAGCAACAACATACACGGCACGAATATCCAGTAAGTACTCGGCCAACCGATGAATACAGCACATGTCACCGAATGTCATCGCAAGGTTGAAAAAGAAAAACCGAAGTTGTTAACGAAGCGACAAGCAATAAACACAAGGCGAATGTACCGCGCCGTGCATGCTTACTGTAGCGACTTCTAAAAATTTGCCATCCTCAACCTCTGGCTCGTTTGCGCCGAAGATCGAGGGGCTGAAAGCCGGCAACGCACGGTCTCCGCTGAAGGGCGGCGGCGCCATGTGTTGTCTGCAGAAGCGCAGGCGATTACTGGATTGCATCATGCGTTGCTGAACTAGGTAAGTCCGCCGACAAACTCACTACGGGACAAATGTTACCGATGCAAGCTGTGTGCGCAGTTGCACCTCAAACGAGCCCCTGATTTAGGCACAGAATAGCATCCACCTTCACGGTAATCTGTATAATTTTTTTCACTGACTTTAGATGAGTTATGCTAGAGACGCGAGCTAGGTGAACCTGCTTTTGACGACGCTGAAACGCGGTCTGGCTCCTTTTTGGAAGTTCAACTGTTTTTTAACGCACACCAAGAACTATTCAGTCTTCAGCGGAGACGCGGTCACCGCACCAGGGCGCGTTTCTCACTCATTTTGTTCTGTTCAATATCCACGCACTCTCACACGAAGTTTCCTGCTGTCTTCGTTTGGTGTGAAACAAAGCCTAATGGCAAAATGCTGTTTTCTCTTGCTGTCGATGTCACGCAGTGTTGTTTGCCGAAAAAGCCAAACAGGTGATATCATCAGGTGCACGGGATACTCATTCATGGATCACAAGAACCACACTGCACGCGAGCAGCACTAAGCGCGGAAAAAAAAGAAGAGAAAGCGCCACTGCACGCGAGCGCCACTTAGCGACGAAAAAAAACGAAAGAAAAACGAGCGCACACGCAAACAGCAGTACCACCCGCCACCATATGTCGTCGTTGTTCACTTCGGCGCACGAGCATTCGTGACGTCACCAACCTCGGCGCATGTTCTGGTTCTTTCTGGGCGCACACTAGCCTACAATCACTGCGGCTCTACACGAGTCATGCACAGAAAGCCAACCGCTATGGCACTACATGAAATAAAGGTTATGTGGGCTCTTTTTCAGCCTACTGGTTCCAAACAGAGAGCGTGTTTACAGGCTGCAGCACTCTTGCGTCATGTTCGATTATGTAATTCTGGCTACACAGGGTGCGTGTGGGCTGAGTCAGCACGGCTGAGTAAAATACTCGACAGCGCGCAGATGACACAGCAACAGAGCACGACCGACAGACGAGTGGTTTCAAGACGTATTATTCCACAAACGCACAGGCAAGTACGCCCAAGGCGAGACAAAAAGTATCAAAGAAGAAAAAAGAAAAAGCACACGGTGCCGTTCCGGGTAATCTCGACGTATGGCACTCTTCGACGTTGAGGATGGCCGAGGGAACTCCGGACCACCAGGACCGCGGATCCTGTTGCGACGAGCCGGGCAGGGTTCCGAGAGCCGGGGGCTTGTAGACAAGACCAGGTGGGCGGTCCGGTGGAGTGAACACCTTGGAGGAATTGCCACGCCGCGCGTACCAGGCGCTCCCTGCCATTTGGCCGAGCAATGGGACGTACGAAAGGGCGCACCCTCGCAGCGCCGACGTCGAGTACTCTGTCGTCGTCCTGTCGGGCATAGCACTGTACAAGGTAGACGCGGGCCGCCCGGTGGCATTCGGCAGCGTAGCTCGGTGACGTGGTATCGCCAGACATGTTGCTTCGATTCCCCTATCAATGAGTGAAGGCTTTGTGCTCGAAGGCCGCGCGCTGTTAGGTGCGCGTGCTTCTGAGCCTTCCTTCATCCTCGTTTTTACCGCCACGTGCCAGGGAAGGAAATAAAAGAGTAACATGCCGAAATTCACGGGCAGAATGCATATAAAGCGCTTATATTATTTGAACAGAAAAACAACAGAAGCAAAGGAAAGAACAAAAATACAACTGAACGAATGATATTATAGGACGGCTATTGCCGGACTGAAGAGAACTTTCCCACCCTTATAAAAATGGTCTATAGACTGTCTATAGACTTTTTATAGACTCTGTAGACATCCTATAGACTTTTACTTTTGTCTATAGACAGTCTATAGAAAATCTATAGACAAAAGTCTATAGCTGTCTCAATTTCCTTTTGTCTATAGACCGTCTATAGACTCTCTATAGACTAAAGTCTATAGCTGCCTCAATTTCCTTTAGTCTATAGACGGTCTATAGATTCTCTATAGACTTAAGTCTATAACTACCTCAATTTCCTTTCTCTATAGACGGTCTATAGACACTCTGTAGACTAAAGTCTATAGCTGGCTCAATTTCCTTTTGTCTATAGATGGTATATAGACTATCTATAGACTAAGGTCTATAGCTGTCTCAATTTCCGTTCGTCTATAGACGGTCTATAGACTCCCTATAGACTGAAGTCTATAACTACCTTCATTTCCTTTCGTCTATAGACGGTCTATAGGTTCGCTATAGCCCAAGGTCTATAGCTGCCTCAATTTCCTTTTGTCTATAGACTCTCTATAGACGAAAATCTATAACTGCTTCAATTTCCTTTCGTCTATAGACTCGCTATAGACTAAGGTCTATAGCTGCCTCAATTTCCTTTTGTCTATAGACTCTCTATAGACTAAAGTCTATAACTGCTTCAATTTCCTTTCGTCTATAGACGGTCTATAGACTCAATATAGACTAAGGTCTATAGCTGCCACAATTTCCTTTTGTCTATAGACGGTCTATAGACTCTCTATAGACCAAGGTCTATAGTTGCCTCAATTTCTTTTTGTGTATAGACGTCCTATAGGCCGAAGTCTTTAGCTGGCTCAATTTTCTTTCGTCTATAGATGGTCTATAGACTGTCTATTGACTGAGGTCTATAGCAGCCTCAATTTGCTTTCGTCTGTAGACGGTCTATAGACTCTCTATAGACTACGGTCTATAGCTGCTTCAATTTCCTTTTGTCTATAGACGGTCTATAGACTCCCTATAGACTACAGTCTACAACTACCTCAATTTCCTTTCGTCTATACACTGTACACTACAGATAGTCTGCTGTCTATAGACCAGTCTATAACAATCCTAATTATATGTAACAATGTTCGATACACTGACTTTCGACTAAGTATAGAACAATGTCAATTTATTTTTGCACTGTATGCTGTGGGGACCTGCATCTGGTGACCGCAACTATGTCGGGTGTCCTCCACCTCCTTCACTATTACGGAAATTTAAAAAGTATTGCGTGAGGACATTACAACACACCCCTGTATATAGTTTTCAGGAGCCTTGACAAGCTCCTTTTCGTTATATCGTGACGTATATTGTCAATACAATTAAATATTTAATGCTAACAAGTAAGCCGAGGAAAGGCAGCCGTTCTTGGAGTAAGGGCGCCGCAAACTGTACTACATCGAATGAATGCGCTGTCCCTTAAAGGAATCGCTCGACACAATTCCATTCCATCTTTCGATCGTTACTGTCCAACGCGCTGAAATCAGAAACATTTCATCAACGCTTCTACATTTCTCTTTAAAACGTGCTGAAAATAAAGAGAGAAAGACGGGTGTGAGAATTCAAGGAAGCGCCCATCCCTTAGAAACACCTCAGAATAGTCTCAAAGAGCCTGGTCCTCTGTGCGATTAACATCTCCATTTTATACCTTTGCAGTTTGTATTCACCGACCCAACAATCACAAGTGCACCGACGCAACAATCACAAAGCCAGTATTTTTTCGTTCCTACCCTTGCACCTGTTGCTTCGGAGCCGATCACACGCTGATGTCGAGCATATCAGTTTTCTAAACACGAACACACGCTAAAAAGACGTTATGCTATGCAAAATTATAATTATTATTTGATAATTGTACCACATACTATTCGGTGGGAGATGCGGCGCGTATACGGTCAAGCAGTTAGATTTCGGTTCTGTTTTCACGAAAATAATAAGGTTTTTAGAGGGTAAGCGAAGAATTTACGCTTATAAACCAATTGCCTTCTGTGGTCTTGGATATCAGATCAAGCTGCACACGGCAAGAGTGCGAGCGATAAAGATACGACCGTGAAATGGGTTTCTATTTCACGTTTTACCGTTTTACCGCGAGACTGCGGAAAATCATTCGGGCTGCAAACGACCCTGTGCGTGGCTGCGTCGGTGGCGTCGGCGTTTTTTTCGCGGATTACGTTTTCTTCAAAATCCAGCTTCATCGTCCGCTTACGGTAAGTCTATACGTTTATATTTTATTCATTTGGTCTCCTAAATCACTCTAAGCAGAGCTGTGTGTGCAGAACAGATTATGTGCGCAGTGAGAAACGTCCTATCTTCGTTTCTAAGGCGGAAGCCATCGGGTTCTCGACTAATGCCGCTTATCTCTGTGCCGCTGTCTTTACTAACGCGCGGAAAGGCAGTCTGTGCGATGCCCTTGATGATAAGCCGCTCCTCGCGAGCTGTCTACTAGATTTTTCGTGTTTCAAGGTAGATGCGCGGTCAGAAATGTCGTTTTGCCTGTGAATGACGGCCGAAATGGAGCTGTGCGTTAGTTAGCGCCGTGTGAGCTTAATTTACTTTGCACCTCCGAAAACGTACTTACATACACTCTCGTTCTATGGTGGATTACATTTATTTTCTAATCTTTGTGTTATCGCCTGTGTGGACCTTGGAGTGCTGTTCTTTTTGAGGTGTGCATTTCATGCTACGTATGGACGCTCGCTGGGTGCGCGTCGTGGACGCCGACGTTTCAGCAAAGGTGTCTTGTAACGCTACAGACTGGAGCGCGAGATGTTTGTCAAAGTTGTAGACAAGCGGCGCTGGAGGAATACTTATAGTGTGATGGTATAAAATTAATTGCCGGCGCGAGTGCTCAAACACCGCGAGGAACCCACGAGCTCCATCCCGTCTCCCCTCCGTTGCACACGTACGGATTCCTCCATGTCTGTCATCAGAGCCGTTGGCCGCCGCCGCTGGCCTGCGGGCACTTCATTTTGAAAGCTGGATAAAGGTCGGCTCGACAAGAGGTGGCTTACATTTCGTTCCGAGTGGTTCGTTCATGAATTCCGCTCACGCTTGCACAGATTTCTAGAATACCATTTGCGCGAGAGGCATAGTATGTGTTTCTGATTTCAGACTGCTACGTTACGAAAGCGCCGATGTAATTCGCCGCATATTTGCGCCTGAAATTAAATTAAGCTCTCGTTTTATTATAGCTGCGCCTGTTGAAGGCGTTGTTTCATTGAAATACTTCCTACTTTGAGCGCGTTCAATGCTTTAGTTGATTTTTCTAGCAGCGTTGGGTTAGGCTACCTCAATGCAAGAAATACACCTCTACTGCGCTGTTGGGTCTGCACTTGAAGGAAAAACTAAGTGAATTTCAGACGGTATTTTATCGTGACAGTAATTTGTTGTCTCAAACTCGCGACTGCTTTTGAAACGGCGTAGCTGCAGCCTCTGTGTGCTGTATGAGTTTCCTGAATAATGAGCGCGGCATGGAAGCGCTGCAACCCGCTTGTTTCTAAGAGCGCGCAGATGTATGAGTATGCTGTTCCATCTCTGTGCTTCAAGTTATAGGCGCAAATCTGTGACGAACTGGTTGCTTCTGCCTGCTGGTTTTGTATAGCTTGTGCCCGTTTGAGTATCGGCTTACGTACACCCGGCCAAATCTTTAACTGGCTCTGGGGTTGTATCGATAAATGCACCTTGTAAAAAAGGTGCCTTTTGGCTACACTGCTGGCATATTCATGTTGTAATTTGACACGTGAGATGGCATTTCATAGTTTCTTTTGATTAATATAACGTTTGAGTGGAGTACTTGCGTGTTTAGATCAAATTTATCAGAAATATTCATCGTCTGCCGCTACGAACAGCCGAAACAAGCGGAATACGCAGCAATGGTTCTGGTGGCGCATTTGCACTTACTCTGGGTAAACGACTTGTCCGCCATGAAAGGAGTGGTAGTTTACCCAGAGGATGAGGCCATATGGACCAGATTAATTGCTGCGTCTGCCGCTTGTTTCAGCTGTTCATAGTGGCAGACGAATATTTCTGATAACGTTGATCTAAACACGCAAGTACTGCATTAAAACATTATATGAACAAAAAGGAACCACGAAATGACATTTCACTCGTCAAATTACAGCATGAATATGCCATCAGTGTAGCCGAAAGGCACCTTTTTTGCAAGGTGCATTTAGCGATGCAACACCCGAGCCAGTTAAAAATTTGGCCGGGTATACCAGGCTTCACGCAGGGTATTTTGAAGCGCTTCTTCTATAGCGGTTATAAGAATAAATGCTGCAATATTCTCCTTTTTGGATCCCTGTGTAAGGTGCACTGAATCTGTATTTTATGGAGGTGGCATTCTTAACAGCTCCTTGCGAGTCAATGCAGATATGTGGCACAATTGTTCGAAGTCTTCTGTTACAAATAATGTAAAAGGATTGCCATACAGAAATCAGTATCAGTACTGGATTCAGAGTAGAGTGCTCCAGGGATTATGGGTCTTTGTTACAATGTTTTATGAAGACACTTATTATCTGTCGTGTATTTACTGAAATGAATGCGCCGGCATAATAGCTCAGTGGTTATCATGTTCGTCTGGCGACCTGAAAGATGCAGGTTCGATTCCGGCTAGGCGGTACCATTTTAATAGAGGCAAAATGCTAAACGCCTCTGTACTCTGCACAGGTGGCCGATATTATTCCGCAGCCTTTCACTTCAGCGTCTCGTAGCCTGTGTCGCCTTAGGTCTTTGAACCCCATTAAACCAAACCAAAAGATCAAGATTGCCTTTCTAGAATGGCATAGCCAGAATATGCCTTGCATTGTAAAGCACATGTGTAGAGATGGAATATGAAATTTTTTTTTCAGTTCCTCTGTTATTTTTTTCCTTTGTGCTGTACAGGTGAACATGCCCGGATGATTGACTGCATACAACTGGCCGCAAGAATGCTTCTGAGGAAACTAGCCGGACTGTTACTTTCAACATTTATGTTACTGTGGTGCATTCTTATGGTCCATGTATTGCCTATTCCCAGCCTGGATAGCTTGGAAATAAAACTAAATTTGTAAGTATATTGATTGTGTCATTTGTGAACTCTCTCTGGTGACCTTTTTCAACGGTTGTAGACTGTCTATAGGCAGTTTATAGATAATGGTCTACTAATAGTTTAGTAGACAGAGGTCTATAGACTGTCTATAGACAATGGTCTATAGCACTGCCAGGCCACACACCTGTGGAATGTCTATAGACAGTCTATAGATATGTCTACTGGACCAGTAGACTTTTGTCTGTAGACTGTCTATAGACAGTAATCTACAGGAAGTCTATGGCCATAAGTCTATAGGTCGTCTATAGTCTGTCTATAGACAAGTGTCTATAGACGGTCTATAGACAACTCTATAGGAAATGTATGACCATAAGTCTATAGATCGTCTATAGACTGTCTATAGACCTGTGTCTATAGACTTCCTATAGACCTTTAGACTTTCAGTAGACATTTGTCTATAGACTGTCTATAGACAAAAGTCTACTAAAAGTGTATGGCCATAAATCTATAGACTGTCTATAGACCAGTCTAAAGGATTTGTCTATAGACAGTCTATAGACTTCATAGACTAAAGTCTATGACAGTCTATGGACTTTCTATAGAAATTTTTATAAGGGCACGCTCACGCGACACGAGCCGCATGGGGCTGGAGGCTGAAAACAGGGTTGCACCGAACAGCAAAGGCATCGCTGCTGTATATAACGCCGTCAATTTTGGCGCCCTATGTTCAGGACTGGCCTCCGAGACAGACTGATATCTCGGAGGCGATCCGAGATTTATTGCGTTTACTCTGAAGCCTCATAGTAAACGCTGTACACGGCCTGGAAGGCTTTTTTAGTTGCATTTAGTGCGTCGGTTTTTCTATTTTATTGTAATTTGTTTCATTTCCTTCTTGCTCTCCTCTTCCTTTTCTTCTATTTCCTTGCACCGCTCCGGTGGCCTAGGGGTTTTAGTAATACTTGTTGGGGGGCTAGTTGGTGCATGTTTCCAGAAAAGGGTTACAGCGCCGAAACAGAAAACAGACAGAAAGCTAGACGGGACAGGCGCAGTGGTTTGAGCATCCGCCTCGGATATGGGAGGTGCAGGGTTCGATTTCCAGTGCCGCGAGGCACCCACCGGTGATACAAGGGGTGCAAGCATTCCCCTGGAACAAGGAAATAACGACGTCATAGAATGCTAATGGCAATGGAGTTAACAGTTACCACAGAGCGATTAATCCAGAACACAGGAGACGGAAACGCAGGTCCCACTGTACAAGAAATGAAAGCTTGAAGATAGCCCAGCTTGTGACACTTACAGCCTTAAGATTCGGCGCATGACAAGACGTTCGTTTTTTGCGTCCAATGTGGTCTTGTGCTGTTATTTCTTTGTCCTTGTTGATGTCTTGCGCTGTATGCTAACCCTTGTTTACCAATGAGTCCTAAAATTTTCGTCTCGCAGAAGGCCACGTGCGACAGACAGGTCAATAATGCGCTCGCATATGGCTCTCACCGGCGCGCGTATTCTTCGAGCCTTCTTAGGCGACCAAAATAGGTTTTCTCAATGCAGCGCGCCGTTGTCCGGCATAAATCAGCCCCCTGCGCTCGCGTATACTGAAAAGCGCTGGTACGGAAAGAGTTTATTTCCAAGGAATGGCAGAGGGTGGTAAAATCCACTTCAGTGGATGCTAGTTAAGAATCTCACCAGAGTGCGAAAGTGAACAGGCAGCCGTCGCGCCGTTTGTGCGAGCACAGTTGCTCAATCTCCCGTGAGGCAGGAGCAGGAAACTCCAAAGGCACATATAGAAAGGTTCTTACTGCTGTCTGAGGTAGAGGCTCACCTATGCATTAGATACTTTTAGTTGGGCGTACGTAGTGAGTTTACGCGTACGCAAAGACCCTGAGGGTAACAAATGCGCATGCACAGAATGCTACGTATGTCACCGTTTCACGCTACGCTACAAACCACAGTGTGCGCGCTCTTGCGGGCACGTTATAAAGGGGCTGTGAAACAGGTTTTAACAAAGTTGCGGTATGCCTGTGATGATAAAGACACTGCTTCACGAATATCCTCCACCAAGAATTTTTTTAATGCGCTTTGTAAAAGCTGAGTTATCTGTAGTCAGAATTTGAATTTAAGCGTCTTCGCTCCTTTCCCTCTTCTTTCGTCACTTTTTGCACGATCAAAGGTCGGAGCTGCTCTGCCGGCCCCACCGCCGGGAGAGCAGCTTTCTGACCAGCCGGAGCTACGGCGCCTATTGGCCGCGGCCATGGTAGCTGCCTGAAGTCTGACAGAATCTGACCAACAGCCATCTCTGTGCTGGTATGCGCAGAAGCGGTGCGAAGGAGGAGGGTTCGACCATGAAATAGTCGCCAGAAGGGGCTCGCCAGCTTTCGCGCGTGATTGTGCGTTGTCTGCTGCATGTAGGAGGGTGTTATTTAGCTCAGGTGTTAATAACAAAATAATGAAAAGTGACTGAGCGAGTTGATGTGCTCTCCTCGGGAGGTATTTAAGAGCCCCTTTAAGAGATGCGTTGACAAGGTGGGGGCGCGCTGCTCACCCGCTTCGGAATAAATATGTCGCCGCTTCATTCTTCGACGCGATATATCTCTCGAAAGGTGGCGTTAGCTTTTATTTTGCACACTCTCGCCCACACGCAAAACTAAAAGCGATTAGTGTTTCTCAGATAATTTGGTGATTTTTTAAGGTATAAAAAGGCATCGCAGCTTTCAAACGCCCTCTTCGGCGGAGAATGCCTTCACGCGTGCCACTGGAACAACGCCATCGCGTGATCGCAATGTCGCTTTGCGGCAAGTCTTAGAATAAACATTGCTGAGAGCGTTGGAGTTAGACTACTGCGACCTTGCGATGACGCGGTGGCGTTGTTCCAGTGGCACGCGCGGAGGCATTCTCCGCCGAAGAGGGCGTTGAAAAAAAGCTGCGATGCCTTTTAGTACCGTCGAGACACCGCAAGGCTGATTAAAGAGCTGGCTGGAACCCCGTTTATCGCGATACAGGGAATGGTTTCAATGTGCTGCTATATTCCTTTTCTTTTATTTTTGCTTATCATAACTTTGCATCGCCAGGCTGGCATCCCGTAATGGGCAAGAAAAAATGAGAGAAATAAATCACGTCTAATGCAGTCTCACATACTAATCATGCGCATGCGCTCTACGGCTTGGCGGGATCTTGCGAACTGATATTGTGGCAGGGCGTGTGTCCTCGTGCTCGGAACAGCGTAGCAGACGACGCTCTGCCTCCGTGCGCGTGCGCGAACTCTCGCCTTGTTGCACGCTTATCGCCGTTAGAAGGCGCTGACCAGCAGTTCGGTCGACGCTCGCACTATATTTTTAAAAATCAAGGTGGCTGTACGTTGACGTCTTGTCACTAGACGGCGCCATTGTGCGCACTTGCACGTGATGGATGCTACGGCACGGCAAACTAAAAGTGTCGTGTTCGTGCCATTTACAGCGTCACGCAAGGCAGTGAGCGATGCGTACGCAAACTTAGTAAGGGAGAGACAGAAAAGCGTTTAATGCACAGAATTGTTGGGTGGGCCCTCGTTTCAGGAGCATATTGGCTTTTGCCGCCGCTCTTGCCCGGTTCACCAGCGAAAGCTGGTCTTCCGAATGTGAGCCGGAGAGCGCCGCCTCCCAGTCCTCATTTGTTGGGTCATTGATTCTTTGCATAGCCGGGTTTTTCTGGCAGGCCCATACCATGTGGTATATGCCGGCCACTTCACCGCAGAAGGCGCAATGCAGATCGTAAGAATTTAGAAACATATAGTTGAATTTGACGGGATTTATACAAGTATTCGATTGCTAATTCCTTAGGATGACCCCTTGCTTCCTTACTGCGTCCGCACTACCAAATTTAAAAGTAAAATTATAGGATGGGGGAAGATGGGACGTCCCCATTGAAACAGGGTGGTGGCAGTTGCCACCATGCTCAGCTTTTATCGGAGTAATAAATGAGTTTGTAAATTTGCCATTTTCTTTAAATACAATTTTTGATCCTGCTCTTTAACCATATGTCACCTCTCTGTTTTTGAGTCAGCAATCTTCTGATTTTTTTTGCTAAATTCTACCGCAGATTCATTCACATCGTTATCTAAAGCCTAGAGCCTCAGGGAGAGTGATTGTGCCTGCATCGACATCCGTACGGGTATTACCACATTCTAGTATCAGATGTTCAATTGTTTCTACAGATTTACCTACACACTGCACATGTTTCATCTCCTTGGTTTGATTTCTTTTTCTAGCGCCGCGTTCTGAGGCACCGTGATCTAGCTTCACAGAGTATATGGGAACTGCCCCTTGAGTTACCATAAAAAGATTGCTTCGTGATCTGCCTTTTCGAATTTCGGTATATTTCTGCAGACTGCTTCTTTTTTATTTTAACTATTCCAGGTTTTACTTTCTGTGTTTTTCACCTCTCATTTAACGATCTTCATTTCTCCGTCCTTGTTTGCTGCGCACTTACTACTTAGTTTCCTAGTCCTTTTCCGCCACGGTGAGTCAACGCTCTTTCTGTATAAGCATTGAAAAACCTTAGATGCCCGCCTGTCATATAGTATCTTACTCTTAGCTTCCCGTGCTTCGAAAGATGCCGAGGACATATCCCCCCTTACTGTCTCGTTTGGAGTTTTGCCATGGGCACCTAGTGCTAATCTTCCAACAACTTTCTGATTTATAACCGAAAAAAAACCGGTCACACAAGACGAGGGACAAGAAGAGTGTACACACCAAAACGACTGGCCGTTGTTGTTGTGGTGTGTACACTCTTCTTGACCCTCGTCTTGTGTGACTGGTATTTTTCCGTTTACAATGTACCAACTGGCCCGCATTTCAACCCTTCTGCATACTATTTCTTCTTCCGTGGGCGTCTTTCTAAATGTTCATACTCCTGGCAGTCAGGCTACGCTTTGTGTTAGTGCAATCGCTTCCATCACTTGTCGAGCGCGCACCTTTTCCCATTGCCTCAAGGTCAACATTGCTCCACCAGAGCTGGTGGCGTTCTTCGGGTTGCTGGACCCTTCGACCGGCCATTGGAAGAGAATGGTCAAGATCTGGAAATCGGAGTGCTGGAGGCAAGTGAGGCTATTGCACGATTGGTTGCGAGTGTTGTGCCTCGCGGGACGTGACGAGCTGTCAGGAGCTCGCTGCCTCCAGGAGCACCGCCGTTTGGCAGGCCAGGCAACGGAAGCGTTCTGGAATCAGCTGAGGGTGCATCTGCCAAAGAAAGAACGGGCAAAGGAAAACAGAGCCTCAGTTGTATACTTGGAAGGTGCGACAGTGCCCAAGGATGTTGATGACCTGCTAAACAATTGGCCCTTAGTACAGCCTCACACCAAGCTTAAGGAGTCTTGAGTTGCCACCGTACATCGGCTGGCTGATAAAGCACAAAAGGATTCCTTTCTTTCTTTCTTTCTTTCTTTCTTTCTGCTTCCTTCCTTCTTTCTTTCTTCCTTCTTCCTTTCTTTCTTTCTTTCTTTCTGCTTCCTTCCTTCCTTTCTTTCTTTCTTTCTTTCTTTCTTTCTTTCTTTCTTTCTCTCTTTCTTTCTTTCTTCCTTCCTTTCTTTCTTTCTTTCTTTCCTCTTTTCTTTCTTTCTTCATTCTTTCTTTCTTTCTTCCCTTCTTTCTTTCCTTCTTTCTTCCTTCTTCTTTCTTTCTTTCTTTCTTTCTTTCTTTCTGCTTTCTTCCTTTCTTTCTTTCTTTCTTTCTTTCTTCCTTTCTCTCTTTTTTCTTTCGTTCTTTCTTTCTCTCTTTCTTTCCTCTTTCCTTTCTTCCTTCCTTTCTTTCTTTCTTTTATTGATGTCCATTTTTAGAAAAATGGAGGAGGCCGAGGTAAAAGCTGCGACAGTGCAGCATGAGAGGCCCTCGACCCCCTTCACATGTGGCAGCGCGGAGAAGCACAACATACAAAACATAACATACACAGGTCACCTGTCCCGGAAAAACAATCACTCAGATATACATAGAAGATAAGATGAAAAAGATCTCTTGCAACACACTACATAATCGGTCAAAACCACGTGAATTCAAGAAAGTCTTGAAATTTGAGGGGCTCATTTTTTTGACACTGATGCCATTTTCATTAAGGGAATTTAATAGGCGCGGTAAATTGTTCTCAAGCGTTTGTTTACTATAAGTTGTCCGATGTGTTTTGACCTCATACTTTTCAGAATGACGCGTACTGCAAGCGGGCCCGTTTAAACGCAAATTAGCGATGTCAAGTAATATAGAATTGTGTTTGTTTGTACCAGAATTGAATTCACGCAGGAGTCGATATATGTAAATATCTCGAATTTTTTTTTACGTTATATCTCCGGAAGAGAGGGTCACTGTGTTCAGTGTAGGTTGCATTGGCAATAATGCGTAAAGCCCTTTTCTGTATGGTGAAAATATTGTCAAGATTTGATTGAGCCGTTGTATTCCATACCAAAAAACCATAATTAATGTGCGAGGCAAACAGCGCATTATAGAGTAGTAGTTTAACAGAAGTAGGAAATGTATAGCTATTATGATTTAACATACGAACTGTAGTGCTGAGCTTCTTCAAGACTAGATCTGTGTTGTCGTCCCATTGTAAGTGGTTCGAGAAGGTTACACCGAGAATTTTAAATGTATTCAGGACCTCAATATGCACAGACTCGTACGTTATACTAAGGTTCTCTGGGAGTTCTCTACCCTAGTTACGAAAAATTATTACTTTGGTTTTGTTGCAGTTTACCTGCAGACAGTTGTTTTTAGACCAAACAGAAAGCTTTTCAAGAAGGTCATTTGGTTTGGTTTATTGGGGCTTAACGTCCCAAAGCAACTGAGGCTATGAGGGACGCCGTAGTGAAGGGCTCCGGAAATTTCGACCACCTGGGGTTCTTTAACGTGCACTGACATCGCACAACACACGTGCGTCTAGAATTTCGTCTTCATCGAAATTCAGCCGCCGCGGCCGGGATCGAACCCGCGTCTTTCGGGTCAGCAGCCGAGCGCCGTAACCACTGAGCCACCGCGGCGGGGCAGAAGGTCATTTGCCCTTCTAATTAAATCTGTGTAACTGGAAGACGATAACAAAATACTAGTGTCATCAGCATACATTACAAATTTTGCTTCTTTGTAAATGCATACCAAGTCATTAATATAAAGATTGAAAAGTAATGGCCCGAGAATACTTCCCTGTGGTACACCTGAAATTATTTCCCTGGTTTGCGACCTAACTTCACTTACTGAGACAAACTGGTGCCTGCCTTGTAGATAAGAGGATAGTAACGCAAGAGGTGTGCCCCTGATACCATACCATTCTAGTTTACTGAGCAGTATACTGTGAATGATGTTGTCAAAAGCCTGCGTGTAATCAACAAATCGTTTACCCATCCTTCGTTTACCCATACCCCTAGATATTTGTATTCTGCCAGTCTGGGTATTTCATGTCCTTTTACTTTAATCACCTGGACAGTTAAATCGTTGAAAATCATCAGACCTGACATAACTGCCTTAAAATGAAGCCTAGAGTGCATCTTTCGTCTCAACAAGAATTAACCAGAATTTGCGAATCATTGTGGCTATCTGTTAATAGTACAACATCGCCCGCATACATAAACAGGGGAGCAGCTGCCCTACGACCTTTCCGCCTAAGCTGGACTACATATTATAACCTTGATGACGTTCTTGTAGCCCTCTTTCCATATTTATCATATAAAGCATGAAGAGCAGCGGCTAATCCTTTGCGTACCTCGGCAGTTGTCACACTTCTGCATTTAGGGTGTGCATTTAGGAGCATTTTCTTCCTACTTTTTCTAGTTAATATTGGTATTTCTAAGCTTGTTTCTGTTATGCTGTCCTGTCTTGCTTCTTTATTCGGGGAGATTGCCCTATCATCGCTCCTAAATGACTCAGCCATTACTGACCTAATGTAGTTCGCAGCAAAACTTCATCGCAAAAATATATCTCTGCGTCATCTGGTATCTGCCAAGACAGACTGTACCTACTGTGTCCATTTATGCTGGAAGAGATGAATTTCGGCTTTATGCGCGGGCGAATTTTCCAACAGCCTTCAACAGCGTGCTGCTAGTAAAATCCACAGAAAGAAATGGTGGGTGCCTTATTAAGATGGCGGCAGCAGGTGAGTCAGCATGTCAACTCTCTCTGAAAGCTGCTTCTCGCACCAAGAACAAGAGAAGCAGAGAACCCAAGCTGGCGCATTCTTGGCATTCCGATAGCAACTACAGTTAGTAACTGTGATCCATGGTATGTGAGGCAGCGCAAAACGGGACAAGGGACAGAGAAACGGGACAAGGGACAGAAAGGTGCACGGAACACAGGCGCTAACTTCCCTGTGTTGTGTGCGTCTTTCTCTGTCCGTTGTCCCATTTTGCGCTGCCTCAAATACCATGGATCACATTTATCGACTCGCCCAAGTTTCTACCCTTGGGCAACTACTGGTGCTGTTGCTTTTCACTAAGACTTACCTTGCTTCGCCGATAAAGTTGAAGCTGCACTTCAGCCCTGTTTATTACATACACTCTCGATTCTTCGGGAACGTAACACAAACACCCGGAGCGAAGCAAATTTTGAGCTTTGTCGCAGTGTTTTATGTACTTAAACGATACATGTAACGCGATAATTTATTTAAATTTACAATTTTTTTTAACATTGCACGTCATGTGATGAAAAATATTCTTGCTCGAGCGGCTTGTATAGTTAACATTGCCTTGACTAGATGGCGCCACTGTTTTACGTTTTTATTTCACTTTATTTAAAAGTTTGGGCAAACTTTCCAGGCAAAAATAAGTGCTGCTTTGTTCACACCCACGTCTGTTCCCTCCCCCATTCGGCACTGTTCCTGTTTCTTAACGATATACATTTTTTTCCCATAGCCCGCTGCGTTGTCGCCAACTTAAGTTGAACCCTTTTCGTTAGTCTGCACGTATCTTCTTCATAGGTGACTACAGCTAAGATACAGCTGTTCTTTCCTGAGACTCTTGAACATTACTTTGGTTTTCGGCGTAATAATTTTTAGATCAACTGTGGTGTTCTGCCTAACTAACGAATCACGCTTTGCAGTTGTTCTCAATGACTTAGCAAGGCAATATACTCAGCGTATCGCAGATTACTTAGGTGTTCTTAATGAACTCTTGTCCCCAACTGTTCCCAGTCCTGCGCTCGAAATACCTCCTGTAAATAGGCGGTGAATAGCACTGGCGAGATCGTGTCTCCCTGCCTGACTCTCTTATTCGGATATTATTGCTGACTTTATGGAGGACTATTGTAGCGGTTCAGTAGTTACAGATATCTTCCGGTATTTTTACGTAAGACTCTTCTGCAGCCTGATTCCGCAATGATTGCAGAGGTTTCTACGGAGTCAAATTCTTTCTCGTAATCTATGAAGGCTATATAGAGGGGCTGGTTATAATCTGCACATTTCTCTATCACCTAATTGGTAGTGTGAACATGGTATAATGTCGAGTATCCTTTACGAAAGCCTGCCAGACCATTTGGCTGACAGAAGTCTAAGTTGGTCCTCACTCCATTAGCGATTGCGTTAGTTAATACATTGTAGCAACGGACAGTAAGCTCAACGGTCGGGAATTTTTTAAGTCCTTGACGTCTACTTTCTTATGAATTAATATAACCTTAGCGTTTGTTATTCCCAGTTTCTGGTACGCTCAAGGTCATAAGGCATTGCCTATACAGGATGGATAGTTTTTCTAGCACTATCTCTCCTTCCGTCCTTCAGCAGATCTGCTGTTACCTGATCCTCACCTGCTGCTTTCCCCCTTTGCATTGCTCCTTGGCCTTTCTTTAGTTTCGCTTTCGTTATGGACGGGATGTAGCATTGCTGTGCTCGACTGCCTCCCTAATAAACATTCTGATTACATTGACTACTGTATAGATTTGTGTAGAACTTTTCGGCTACTGTAACTATCTTATCCATATTGATAATGACATTGCTCTCTTTGTCTCCTAATGCATACATCTGGTTTTTACATATGCCTAGCTTTCTCTTCACCGCTTTTATGCCCCCCCCCCCCCGTTCTTTCAAACATGCTGATTCTCTTCATATTGATTTTTCTTATGTAGGCTACCTTGCGCTTATTTATTAAATTTGATAGCTCTGCCAGTTCTATTCTGCCTGTAGGGTTAGACGCTTCTGTACACGGGTGTTTGCTAGATCTTTCGTCTCCTGAGATGGCTTGTCGGCATCCTGTCAAACCATCCTATTTCCTATTTTTACTGCGCACTCTGTAATGAGAGTGCTCAGAATATCGTTAATTGTTTGAAAATGAAGATCGTCTTCCTCAGTTAAAGCCGAATATCTGTTCTGCAGCGATATCCCGAATTCCTCTACTTTCCCTCTCACCTCTATCTCGTTTAAGGGCTGCCGCTTCACTAGTTGCTACAGTTCCCTCTTCAAGTATAAGCTAATTCAAGACCTTACCATTCTGTTTGAAACTTGGTTCAGCGTGAGAGACGAACACAAAGAAAGGAAACGACACACACGGAGCACTACTAACAACTGATTTATTGATATATGCAAGAAACACATTTATAGTCTTTACACGCATGCGCCTAGCCTGGGCGGCTCCAGGCTACTTTAACAGTTTTAGAAGGCTCACACTTATCTAAGCTCACATTATGTCACTGAAGAAAGCACGGGAACCAGATAAGGAAGATAACTCTGAACATGAAAATGACAAAAGGAAAAAATATATGGATGGGATATGACCAAAACATTTCGAGAATCGACAGACGAAAAAGACACGGGCCAGGAAGTTACATGACGTTATATGACGTTGTCCAAAAACATACGCTCAGCTGAGTACGAACTTATGGAAGGTCCACTGATGCACTGGCTAGACTTTTTATGAATATGAAAGGCCTCCAAAATGACTCTTGATGTTGTGATTTTACTCCTGCCTAAAACCTTTGCTTCTTTAAACCGTGGCGCGCAGCTGCACCCCCTTACGTGCGAAACAAGATTCGCAAGCTTATCTTGATTTATCAAATTTTGAGCATGCTCCCTTAAACGGTCATTGATACAACGCCCTGTCTGCCCAATATAGCACTTTCCACAGGACAGGGGGATCTTGTAAACCACTCCTAAAGCACATTTGACGAAGGCTTCTTCATGTTGCTTTTTGCAACCGCGCTCACCATCGCCGCAGATGCGGGGGCACAGCTTCGCCAACTTATTTGGCGCGGAGAATACAAGAGGCACTTTGTGCCTGCTGGCCACTTTTTTGAGATTATGTGACACGTTTTGAATATAAGGCATCACCTCAGGTTTGGGCTTTGCGCGTTCAGTTGCAGCCACGTTTCGTCTAGGGCGAAACTTCTTCAGGAGGGTTTCGGCTACTGCCGTAAGGACCGAGCAAGGGAAGCCTGCGGCCAAAAGCCTGCGCACCTGATGGTCGAAACTGTCGTGCATCTCGGGCGGACACGATTTCCGAAGCGCGGATTCAAGGCAAAGCATTGCTACTGCTCTCGTAACGGTCTTAGAGTGAGACGAATCATAGGGCAAGATTTCCTTTTTCGCGCGTGGGAAATACGCCCAACAGGTGTGTCCCGAACCAAACCTCAACCTCAGGTCTAAAAAGCGTATCTCACTGTTCTGGGGAAGTTCATGCTTACAGGGCAGGCCTTTACCATGCTCGTTAAAAGCTCTTAAGATATCACCAACGGAAGCCTCAATGGTTGAGTTAAAAGGGGCTTTTAAAAAGACTAAAAAATCATCGACATATCTAAAAACCTTTAAAACCGGGCCTCCGTTAAAAGCGTGCTGCAAAAGGCGATCAACATAACCTAAAAAAATATCACATAAAATAGGAGCCACACAGAACCCTATGCAAATTCCGTTGCGCTGCAAAAACGGCTGCTTGTCAAAAAGGATAAAAATAACACTCAAATAAAATTCTAAAAGCCTTAAAAAATCGTCTAGAGACACACCTGCTGAGGACCGAAAAGAAAGTTCCCCGGACTTTTCCATAAAATCCTTCACGGCGACCAGCAGTTCAGTTTGAGGTACAGAATAAAACAGATCCTCAACGTCAACTGAGAATGCATACGAGGTCTGTTAGAAAAGTATCCGACTTTATTTTTTTTTGCGAACACCTGATGGATATGAGACAAGCGCGCTTGCATCAGGCGACCTTGAACCTTCATGCGCATGCATGAATTTTTTCCCGCCTGCCGATAGCGTCAGTCGCTGGGAAGCAGCGTTTGAGTGAGGCAGTGTGGAGTGCTCTCGTCGGTTTTTTATTGCAAGGAAAATGGCGGAGTGAAAGGAGCAGCGCTACTGCAACAAATTTTGCCATAAACTTGGCGACAGCCGAGTGGAAACCATTCGAAATATTCAGACGGCTTTCGGTGAAGATGCTATGAGCAGCACACAGTTTAAGCAGTGTTACAATTGTTTTAAAGATGGCCGCACATCGGTGGAGAACGAGCCACGCTCCAATCGGCCATCAACATGCCAAAATGACCAGGTCATTGCCGAACTGAACGCTATGGTGATGCGGGACTGTCGCGTGACTATCCGAGAAATTGAGGAAGAGGTGGACATGAGCAATTTCTCCGCACATTCCATTATCACCGAAGATTTGGCCATGGAGAGAGTTGCGGCGAAATTCGTGCCGAAGCTGCTCACGGTGGAGCAAAAGCAGCTTCGTGTTGAAGTCTCACAGGACATGCTGGATTCCGCAAACAGTGACCCCGACTTCATCAACATCATAATCACTAGTGACGAGTCTTGCGTGTACAGGTACGACCTGGAAACCAGATCCCAGTCGTCAGAGTGGAAGCATTCCACGTCACCAAGACTTAAGAAGGCCCGCCAATTGCGCAGCAATGTGAAAGTGATGCTGACTGCTTTCTTTGACACCCTCTGTGTGGCAGACCACGAGTACGCACTCTACAGGGTCAAACAATGACCAAAGAGTACTACAGGGATGCCCTCCGTTGCCTACGTGATGCTGTGCGGCGCAAGAACCCGGAGCTGAGGTCAACAGGAAATTGGCGCACCCATCGCGCCAATGCTCCTGCACATTCCTCGCACTCGAATCAGATTTTTTGGTGAAAAACCAGACTCCTGTAGTTCAACAGACTCCTTACTGTCCTGATATGGCCCCTGCGATTTCTGGCTGGTTCCCAAAATCAAAAGGCCATTGAAAGGAGCGCGATTTCAGACAAGGAAGATCATTATGGCTGCAACGACAGCTGAGCTAAACTCCATTCCGAAAAGGGCCTTTTCGGAATACTTCCCTCAATGGCAGCACCGCTGGGAGAAGTGTGTGGAGTCCCAAGTAGACTACTTTAAAGATGATTAGGTTTGCAACGCTCCAGTTATGCAAGTTTTTTTTCAACGGCCAAAGGTCGGATACTTTTCTAACAGACCTCGTATACGTTTCCTCAGTCTGGAGGAACCCTGACACATCTTGCGACTTTTTTGTTAGGAAGGGGTCGTCAACCTTAATCATTTTAAGCTTTGTCAACAAAAACCGGCTTACACACTGCTGCCAAGAGTCATTCTCACTAACAATTGTCCTGAAAGGAATTCCAGGTGTGTGTGTCTTTGCAGTGAAAAAAAAAAACATTCAAGCAATTCCCTCTGCAGTTCGAAATATCGTTAGCTAACCTCGTCAGGTTCAACTGTTTGCAGTAATTCATGAATTTGGTTTTAACGCGAACCGCACTCTTCTTCACTCGGACAAAGTTCTTCTCAACGGCTTGCGAAGCTTTCTCCTGGTAGTCACCTCGACCCAAGACGAAGAAGCCCTCATCTTTGTCCGCTTGCAGTAAAAGAAGGTCCTGTTCCTTGAAAAATCTGACAATTCCGTCTAGAACACGGCTCGAGCGTCCACTGGAGGTTTGTGAAGCGCCCTTCGAGATGCATTCTACGCCTTCAAGGAGACACTTCTTACGCTCTTCTTCTGTAACCTTCTCTGCAATATTCCGGTTGGTAGCCAGCAGGTCATGCGGTGTTACATATGAATCGAGTGCAAATTTGGGCCCTTTCCTTAGAACTTGCTGTACTTTCTCGGGTATAGAAACATCCCCCACGACGAAGACTGGCTTCTTAGGTTCTGGCTCATTCCTTCCAAAGCTTCTGAGAAGGTGCTTAAGTAAAAAGGCCCAATTCACCTCTGTAGTTTGGGCAGCCTGGGACTTGAAACAGCAGAACATCTGAGTAGCGAGACCCTCCGGGCATTGGCGGTAGAATGCAAAACGTAGCCAGTCCTGGAAAATCCTTACTTGACGCCACAATTCCGCTCTGAGGATCTTGCACAGTCTTTTCACGTGGCCCCAAGAAGGCTTGACCGGTCCGAAGAGCGCAAACACTTCGTTCGGAATCCATCCTTTCCTTAGGCAGAGTGCGAGGCGCCTAGCCCGGCATGTGGCATTCACGATGTGACACAAAAGACAGTTGATGAAGGAGGGTGAATTAACGTGAGTAGGAGGAAACATACAGAAAGATGGGCCCACTGTACAAGAAATATACTTTAACAAAACTTCGTGCTGAGCTAGTTGGTGGGACATAGTTGAAACTTGGTTCAGCGCGAAAGACGAACACAAAGAAAGGAAACGACACACACGGAGCGCTACTAACAACTGATTTATTGATATATGCAAGAAACACATTTATAGTCTTTACACGCATGCGCACAATCGGGCGGCTCCAGGCTACTTTAACAGTTTTAGAAGGCTCACACTTATCCACTGGCTTCCACTGGCTTCACACGGTTTCCACTGGCTGAACCAAGTTTCTATGTCCCACCAACTAGCCCAGCACGAAGTTTTGTTACCATTCTGTGGTGGCTACAACGCACCTTTCAGAGGACCTTCACATCCTGCACGATGGCAGGCTGAGCGCATAGTATGAAGTCTATTTCATTTTTAGTCTTACCGTTGGAGCTCTTCCGCACCCATTTTCTGTTCTCCCGTCTCCGGGAAAAGATAATAATTTTTTGTAAATTATTTCACTCCTCGAACTCTACTAATAACTCTTTCCACTATTCCTAGCGCCTATGCAATAGTCGCCTAATACCTGGTCTCCGACCGGCTTCTTGCCTAACTTGACCTTGAAGCCGCCCATCAGTACAGTGTACTGCGATTTTACTTTGTTCATAGCCGATTCTGCGTCTTCATAGAAGCTTTCAGTGATCTGATCATCATGGCTGGACGTAGGTGCGCAGGCCTGTACCTCCTTCATCTTGCACCTCTTAATTAGCCTAATTACAATAGCTGGCACCTTATCGTTAATACTATAGAATTCCTTTGCGTTGCCATGTATATCCTGAATGATGAGGAATCCCACACCTAGTTGTCGTCTGTCCGCTAATCCACGATAATATAGTACATCCCCGCCCCTTGGTACTGTATGCCCCTCATCTGTCCTCCTAACCGCACTAAGCCCTGTGATATCCAATTTTATACCTGCTAGTTTCTCGAACAGCACTGCTAGGCTAGCCTCACTGGATAAAGTTCTAGCGTTAAAGGTTGACAGGTTCAGTTTCCACTGGTGGCCTGTTCGGAGCCAGAGAGCCAGAGACCCTCTGCTGTGTCACAGGTCTGACCGCCGCCTTGGTCAGTTGCTTTACAGCCGCTGAGGATTGAGGGCTGGTGCATAGTTGGTTTGTTCATAGAAGGTTGTGGCCAGGGACTACACCAGGGTGGCCAAATCGTGCTCGGTGAGGGAGTGCGTTGTCTGTTCGGGCTACTGAGGTCAGGCCATACCCCAGGCCTGGTTATGCAATTCAATCGACACGCGAAGTTTTTTTTTTCAAACCAGGTGGAGAATTGTGCACCACCTGGATTGAAACTCCGGGCCTCTTGCACGCGAGAAGGATTCTCTACCTCTACGCCATCGCTTCGTGTCTCCAACATCAATGGACGCCAACTCCTTAGTCACTGCATACACTATGTGACGCATTGGGTTCTTCTGTAACTACGCATATCCTGAACCAGTTGAGCACATCAGGACTCGACTCAACCAAGATAGCTTCTTGTTAATTTGATGGAACTGCGAACTTCTGTGGTCGGCACGGAGGGGTACAAGATTTCCTTAAGCAGAAAGAAAACCACTTATCTATTACGCCCACTTGCAAAGGCCACTTACTCCAGCTTTCCCTAGTGGGTGCTGGAGTGCTGCTTCGAAGGAAATCTAAAGGACTATTAATCTAGTCTTGTCAATCTACGCTATCTTCAGTAAGAGTCCTGAACGCCTAAGCGTCCTCGAAAAAATCGAAGATGCTCTTGAACTGAAACTGGCCCCGCCAGACAAAACTCGGTGACTTTCGCATGAGCGATCGTCGGCTGTGATCGTGAATGTTCTAGAGCCACTGATACTCCCGTTGGGAAGCATTTACGAAGATGGTGCTGACATTAGCAATGAAGCTAGTAGATTACTGTTACAGCTACATTCAGAAAAAAACGATTGCTGTTATGACACTCCTGGATAGTTTCCTGAGGCCGTTGGCACCTATAAACAATGCCATCCAAGCAACTCCAACGTGCGGGAATCCTGGCTTTCCGCCGTCGCCTTTGCGCGGCTTGCCGGCCTCCCGCGTTGTTTCTGCTCTTTCCCTTGCTCCCGCCTCAGGCGGTGGAGAGGCGGCTGGGTGACTAATCACTGTCATTTAGCCACATCTCCGCCCCGGCTACCCAAGGGCCTTTGCCATTGGCGCCTTTTGGCGGGAATTCGGGTCCCGCTTTGGGCGGTCGCGCCCCGCGCGACCGTCCGAGCGGGGCCGAGAGAGAGATCCCTCCGAGACAGCGTAAGGTGCGTACGCTACTGTTTTGTCCGTGCCGGCCTTTGCCGTTCGGACCAGTGCATACTCGAGCTCGCACGCACGTGTCCTCTGACCTGCAGCGGCTCGAGCCTGTCCAGTGGGGTCCAGCGACCTCAGACAGGCGTACCTTGCGTTGATTGCCCACTCTCTCTCGCAACCGGCCCAACGGTCGACACGAGAGAGAGAGATCACAGCACTGCCGCGGGGACATTCTCCTGCAGCGGCGTGCTAGCGGCGCGCATTGCTCGAGTCGCTTCGTGCGCGCAGCGGAGCCTTGCTCCTCACGCGCCCCCGGGACGGGGTGACGATTGAGTGTGTGTGTACGGCTGAAGGACGACGTGAATAAACGTCTCCTTTGTGAACTTGGAGGCCTATTTCTTTGCGGCGAATCGCTCTCCTCCCAGCGGAGGTTGAGTGCGCTGCAACGGTGTCCCAGTGTGTGTGTGGTGACGGCTGATCGGGGCCCTTGGCTCGCGCGAAGCTCGAACCCGCGGTGGTTGGTGGCCTGTGTCCACGTAGAAACCCAAAAACTGGCGCCCAACGTGCTAAGTCATTGGCGCTTACGCCTTTGATGGCACATTAGCCGAGCAGGTCGCCTTGACGATCACGCTTGCGCACCATGTCTACCACCCCCAGCGAGGCACTCGGCAGCTACATGTCGGCTCCCTACGGAGTTGTAGCGTCGTTTTATCCGCTGGCTGCTGTTCCTTCGAATAGCTAGACACCGTGGTTGGCCGCGGCCCCCATTGGGATTTACGGCGACACAACCCAAAATGTTGACCACGTGGCTCCCATTGGAGCTGTATCCTGAGCAACCTGCGGTGCATCCGCTGGTCACATGCCTCAGCTGTGCAAGCTTTCCGCCCAGTGCGAAAGCAGTTCGTGTCACGCTGCCGCAACCGGCAGTTTCGAACAGCAGCAGCCGTGCCCCGCGAGCAGTCAATTCTGCTCTGGAAACGGCGAAGCGCTGGCCCGGTTCCCTGCGGAAACCGCGCCGCTCATCGAACTAGGAGCCTTGCCTCCCTCGTTCTTGCAGCACGCCCAAGCCTCCACTGAGGCAGGGGCGCAGTCGCTGAGGCCGGGGCTCCATTGAGCCAGATGCGGAGAAACTTTGAGCCGTACTCGAATTTCCCGCGCCCAAGGACGTACGCGGCCTCCGCCGTTGTCTGGGAATGACCAACTTTAATCGTCCTGTGCCCGCGTGCAGGCAACCTTGACCAAGCTCTTGGGAAAGACTGCCGCGTGGCGATGGGAGCCCGAGCAAGAGCGATCCTTTCGTCTCCTGTCTAGTGCCATTGCCGAGACAGCGCAGCTCAGGCTACCCGACCTGACCAGACAGTTCGTAGTCCAGACTGACGCGAGCGATCTGGGTTTAGGAGCAGTTCTCCTACAGGAATTCGATGGCGTGCTGCAACCGCTGGCCTTTGCCAGCCGCTCCTTGCTGCCCTCGGAGAGGAATTATTCCGTGACCGAGAAGGAGTGCCTCGCCATCGTGTTTGCACTGCGCAAATTCGACGTCGACCTTGATGGAACGCAATTCGGGGTGCAGACAGACCACAGTGCGCTCAGTTGTCTGATGCGGCTCCGCGAGCCTGCGGGTCGGCTGGCGCGCTGGGCTCTCCTGATACAGCATTACGACTTTTCCGTGCAGTATCGAAAGGGGAGCACGAACGTGGTAGCTGACGCGCTATCTCGTGCCCCACTTGCCAGCGGCGCCTTGACGCCTGCAATCGGAGGGGGCGAAACAGCGGACGAGCCGCCGGGCGGCAAGGAGGGGGAGCCCGCAAACGGGTTAACCCATTCCGCTAACCAGGCAAGCAGCGCTTCGCAAAGCGGACGAGAGGCAAAGCTCTTCGTGAGCGCCTCGGAGGTGCCGACGCGAACGGAAATTTTGGCTGCAAACCTGAGTGGGGACGAGACCATGCTCCCCTCTGGGATGACTGGAATCGTTTTCAGCCCTAAAGAGCTACTGAAAGCCCAGCAAAATGACCCCTTTTGTCGCGAGGTGAGCGACGGTCTCAGGGAGACGGAGCGCCGTGACGCTACTGGTATTGTAGCGGGCGCAGGGGGGCAGAAGCCAGCGTGTGTCGCGGCGAACCCCGGGGAGTGATATTTGCTGGACCATGACGGGCTCGTGCTGAAGTACATAGCCACCGATGACGAGTCCATCGACCTGTTCAAGGTGG
The DNA here is from genome assembly GCF_055824585.1 of Amblyomma mixtum. NCBI lineage: Eukaryota > Metazoa > Arthropoda > Arachnida > Ixodida > Ixodidae > Amblyomma > Amblyomma mixtum. Next base: position 24,485,963 of record NC_143014.1, read on the forward strand.
TTATCCCCAAAAGTCTGAGAGGCGCACTTTTGCGATTCTCTCATGACGAACCACTGGCCGGTCATCTGAGTGGCTCCAAAGTTTTTGCAAAACTGAGTCATTCGGTGACGTGGCCTGGCATGAAGCGTGACATTTTCCGCTATTGCCGTTCCTGCCATGTCTGTCAAGCGGTGAAGTCACGGGGCGGCAAGCCGCCTGGAATGATGAAACCGTTTGACAGTGTGCGTCCGTGGCCAAATGGCCACCTGCGATTTGATGGGGCCTTTCCCCAGGAGCAAGTAGGGGTTCATAGACCTGAAGGCCTACGCGTCACGGTCTGACGAGCTTGCGCCGGTACCCATTGGTATCAAAGGCTAGCGCAAAGGCACAACTGGTGCTGCGGAACGCAAGCGTACGGAGCACCGGTACAATCTGAGGCGACGGTCACCGGTGTGATTGATGCCGGACGGCGGACTCTTCCGCAACCGAAGGCACGCAGCCTAAGCTAGCTGGCGAGCTTTCTCGTCAGGCCCTACCCAGGCGAAGCACGGTGTGTTATTTTTTTGTCATTGTTTTTGTAGCATGCTCAGTTCCAGCCTTGTGTGTTTATCAGTTTATTTATTTGTTTGCTTGAGTCAGTTTCTAGCCACTTTCGTTTCCCGCTTGCTCGTCTGTTTTTGTTCTAACGTACCCAGATGTACATAGGCAAACTTCAGCCCGCTCGTGCTTGCTCTTATCTTCAAGAAGGAATAGATTGGATTAGGTGTCGTTTGTACAGCGCGCCTTTTCTCATTTCCGGCCCGACTGTGGGTGGTTGGATCGTTAAGGAGCCGTGTGTCGCGGTGCGAGTTTTGTGCGGCCCGTATGGAGGGGAAGTTGGCGGGGCGTTTGGGGCGATGGGGGGCGGAAAATGCACCCTTTGACCCTCGCCGCGGCGCCTCTGGACGCTTCTGATGAGGGGGTCGTTGTCTCCGACCAGCGTCCGCGCATGTGCCGGTGTATGCGTGTTTGTGGCTGTGGCTGTGTGCGCGCGTAACCATGAGCCAAGGCGACGCCTGTGAGTTGTGCCGCTGTGCTTCTGCGTGAGCGCGAGGATGAGAAGGACCCCTTGCTGTGGCCAAGGTTACACATCAGGACGCCGCCGAACGTCCTCACCCGTTTCAGCCGGCGTGAAGGAGGTGCACTAACTGTTTTGTGCCGAACGTGATGTCGTGCCCAAGGGCGCGAGGTTAGTGCTCTGCCACGTCCCCGTCGTCATCAACGGAAAGAAGACCGCCATCAGTCGTCAGCCCTCCCAACCCGTTCAACTTGAAGTCTGCGAGCGGTGAGTCGCCGACAGGCCCACTGGGCCGCGCCATCGAACTTTGAGGCTGGCATCCACCTGTCACATAGCTGTACAGTTGAATTCACATCTTCTTGTGTACCGTGTATATAATCTGCAAGCTGTTTTGATTTACAAGCGTATCCCGTGTTTGTTTTTTTTTTGACGTTGTTCTGGCTGGAACTGAAGTGTAGCTAGTTCTTTTTTTGTGTATTCATTTCTTTATTTTGGAACTGAAGTGTAGCTAGTTTTTTTTGTTTGTGTATTAATTTCTTTATTTTGGAACTGAAGTGTAGCTAGTTTTTTTTGTGTATTGATTTCTTTATTTTGGCCGCGTGCTTTACCGATGGGTAGGAGGGCATTTAAGGAGAGGGGGATGTGGGAATCCTGGCTTTCCGCCGTCGCCTTTGCGCGGCTGTGCCGGCCTCCCGCGTTGTTTCTCCTCTTTCCCTTGCTCCCGCCTCAGGCGGTGGAGAGGCGGCTGGGTGACTAATCACTGTCATTTAGCCACAGCTCCGCCCGGCTACCGAAGGGCCTTTGCCATTGGCGCCTTTTGGCGGGAATTCAGGACCCGCTTTGGGCGGTCGCGCCCCGCGCGACCGTCCGAGCGGGGCCGAGAGAGAGATCCCTCCGAGACAGCGTAAGGTGCGTACGCTACTGTTTTGTCCGTGCCGGCCTTTGCCGTTCGGACCAGTGCATACTCGAGCTCGCCCGCACGTGTCCTCTGACCTGCAGCGGCTCGAGCCTGTCCAGTGGGGTCCAGCGACCTCAGACAGGCGTACCTTGCGTTGATTGCCCACTCTCTCTCGCAACCGGCCCAACGGTCGACACGAGAGAGAGAGATCACAGCACTGCCGCGGGGACATTCTCCTGCAGCGGCGTGCTAGCGGCGCGCATTGCTCGAGTCGCTTCGTGCGCGCAGCGGAGCCTTGCTCCTCACGCGCCCCCGGGACGGGGTGACGATTGAGTGTGTGTGTACGGCTGAAGGACGACGTGAATAAACGTCTCCTTTGTGAACTTGGAGGCCTATTTCTTTGCGGCGAATCGCTCTCCTCCCAGCGGAGGTTGAGTGCGCTGCAACGGTGTCCCAGTGTGTGTGTGGTGACGGCTGATCGGGGCCCTTGGCTCGCGCGAAGCTCGAACCCGCGGTGGTTGGTGGCCTGTGTCCACGTAGAAACCCACAAACGGTAGCGGTTAATCTTTGCCCAGTGATTTAGGCAACCACGGATGCAATTGCGTGGCTTTCTGTGGAAGTAGTGCTCGAAGAGGTGCGAACAACCGCACAGAAGCTTCCTGAGAATGACACTTTCATTGAGGTAGTAACAAACGAGACCAAAAGCAACCTGACGCGTCAGTTAAGCTAGTACACAAACCTAATTCTCGACAATCTTCGGCAGCTACTTGTCGACCCCCCCCAAAACACTGATTTCTGTGCCTTTAGCAGAATCATGAGAAAGCAAAGTGGAGGGAAATCTTTCCAGCAGTCGGCTTGCCGTACAACGAAGAACACAGGTGGAATTTAGATGCGGACTGGTTTAGTTTAGTTTAGTTTATGGGGTTTAACGTCCCAAAGCGACTCAGGCTATGAGAGACGCCGTAGCGAAGGGCTCCGGAAATTTTAACCACCTGGGGTTCTTTAACGTGCACTCACATCGCACAGTACACGGGCCTCTAGAATTTCGCCTCCATCGAAATTCGACCGCCGCGGCTGGGATCGAAGCCGCCTCCTTCGGGTCGGCAGCCGATCCCCATAACCACTGAGACACCGCGGCGGCTAGATGTGAACAGGTATATCTACCTATGGCTGAAAGAAGATTTGACTTGATGATGATCTTGATGTCCTCAGGCTTAATGGCACATAGGATTTGACTTCCGCAGCATTTTTCTCTTCGTTTCTCGTTGTTTGTTTCTTAATGAGGACGGCCACTCCACCACCGCTAGGCTCCTTGTCTTTTCGAAATACGGTGTAAGCGGGATGAAAAAGGCCCTCATCGTTCACTTAACTGCGAAGTCATGCGTCTGTAATCACTGTAACGTATGTATCGTGATGTTTAAGTTGAAAGATCTCGGTCATCTTCTGTTGCTACCGATCATCACAGCCACCGTGAAGCGCTCCTTTTCTGCCCTAAACCGAGTTTTGTGATCAGAAAGAAACCGTCTTCTCCCTAACCACGTCAATAAGCTGGTGAACATCATCATTGAAGTCCTTGTCCTTGCAAAAAGTAGGGACATGCTTACGCGGTTAATAATTGAAGCAGAGAAGATAAATTCTTCGAGAGAGACATGTATAAGCACTCCTTCTATCTTTTTATCGGATAAGGAGCTATCATTTCTCAGACAACGTTACTGATAGCACAGGTGATGACGTGGTTTTGGTGTTAAATATGTTGCATGTGTGTAATAAAAATTTTGTTGGAAGTTAGCGCTCGTGTTGTTCGTGTCTTCTTCGTGTGTCCTGTCTTAATCTGCGCTATTATATCGCTATGATCATGCACCAACAAGCCCAAAAAGCTACGCTTTTGATCATTGAAGTACCGGAACTGCCCGACGCCTGAGATGCCACTGACGAAGACCAACGTGTTTTAATATTATTGTTTACTTGCAAAATACTCCGACACTAAGTCGAAGCAGAGAGTAATACTTATCAAAATTAGAAAGAAGCAACACTTGTTTGTTAGACCTGACGGGGGAATTGGTTGAGTTGCGTGTATCCAATCAGTTATTGTTCGTGGGAAAACGAGAATTTGCAAGTATCTGTTTTAGCGAACATGAGGGTCAGAGATTTATGGTGGTAACATCAAGTTTGTCTGTCAAGTAACGGCATTGTGTATAATGAGGGGTCGAGACAGAGTTTGTTACTTAATATTAGAGAGGAAGTAAAGCTATCCTCAACTTCGTTCTTCTAAGCTTAAGTTGTTCGCTCTTGTTAATTTCCATTAAAGCGGTGGGGGAGTCAGTTCTGCACATTTATTGAAAATAAACCTGACAGCCCTTCTCTGTACTCTTTCAAGATTTGTTATGTTATATTTAATATAGAATTCCCACACTATGCATGCATATTCGAGATTTTTTCCCTATTATAGAGGAATAGTAAGTAGATTAATGTCAGGAGGGACATTTTTCAGCTTGCCTTCTTAAGGAGCACAATTCTCGAAACGCAGGGGAGCAAATATTACTTGTATGCATTTTGAATGACAGACTGCTTGTTAGAGGTACACCTAAATTTTTGTACTTAGATATTTGTTCAAGACAGAACGAACCTAATTTATACGTGCAGCTATGTGCATGTTTTTCTGGGTTATCACAAAATACACAGCTTTGTTAGTATTAATAACATGTCCCAATGGCAGCACCAGTTCAGAACATTGTTCGGCGAACAGTCGAATATATATCGATGGGTTGAAAGCTTGAACAGTATAAGTTACAAAAGAAAAATCAGAGGTATCTATACAGTTTCCTGCGGAACACTGCATGAAACTGGAAGACAGTCCGAACGCTGACGACCCACTGCATCAAACTGACTGCGGTCGTTTAAGTACGCGGTTGAGTTAAGTTCAGTTCAGTTTATTACCTTAAAAGTCCCCCGTAGGGGCATTACATAAGGGGTGGTTTTTTATACAAACAGTAAGGATCATGGTAAACAGTTATTGAAAAATGGTCCTATACAAGTTGCAAAAACGAAGATGGGCAGGTAGTAGAAGCGATTTCGTGGGGAAGGCCGTTCCAGTCTGCGGCGGTTCGGAAAAAAAATGAGGCAGAGAAGGTGGTGGTCCGGGCACGTGGGCGCGCAACTTGAAGCGGATGGCTGGTTCGATATGATATGCGTGCTGCTCCTGTGATGTATGGTGCTTGATTAACGAACGAAAAAAAGAACTTGTGGTACAGTGAAAGGCTGGCAATGCGACGTCGGCAGAAAAGCGGTGATAAACCACATTCTGCTTTGAGAGATGAAACGCTGATATTATATGAGTACGATGAATGAATAAATCTAACAGCGTGATTTTGAACTGATTCTAATGCGTCGGCGAGATATGCTTGGTGCGGATTCCAAATGGGCGACGCGTATTCGAGTTTTGGCCTGACAAGTGATTTATAAGGTAGTAAGTTTACATGTTCCGGGACATTTCGCAGATTACGTTTCAGAAAGCCTAAGGTTTTGTTAGCTGCGGCGATAATGTTAGTGACATGTGTGCTCCAAGACAAATCGTGAGAGAGGGTTACACCTAGGTATTTGTAAGACTGCACTAGTTCCAGGGGTGTATTAAGAATTGTGTAAGGGAAACAAAAGGGACGGCGCCGGCGGGCGAAGTACATGCATTTACATTTGTTGGCATTTAGCGTCAATAGTGAATTGTTGCACCATTTGGAAACGCTGATTAGATCGTTCTGGAGAGCAATTTGGTGAGATATGTTTTTGATTGCGCGGTAAATGACGCAGTTGTCTGCGAACATGCGTATATTCGAAGAAATACACTGAGGTAAATCGTTAATGTATATTAAAAACAACAGAGGACCAAGGACAGATCCTTGGGGCACGCCGGAAGTTACTGGGAGGGGTCTAGATAAGTTACTGTTGATTAAAACCATTTGCGTACGATTGGACAAAAATTCCTGTATCCACATTATAACGTTAGGGTCTAGGTTCAGCAGTTGAAGTTTTAGTAACAAGCGCTGGTGAGATACCTTATCAAAGGCTTTCGCAAAATCCAGATAGATTGCGTCAGTTTGCACATTAGTGTCCATGTTAGTGTGTAAGTCATGAAGAAAAAGAGGTAATTGGGTTTCACAGGAGAAACCTTTGCGGAACCCGTGCTGCGAGGGATGAAAAAAGCTGTTAGTCTAAGAAATAAAATTCAGGGGGTACTTTGACTGTCTAAAGTGCGTAGAGGCGAAAGCGTTTTACGCACCACTTTCACTGCTTCTGTGGCACTGGTGGCGTCACATGTAATTGAGTACTAATTACTAAGTGATGACAAATCACTAATTATTGGTTAATTACTGATTAATGCCTGAATACTAATTAACTGCTAATAAATGACGCTTAAGCTTCGCCTTTAGGAGTGGAACGCGACAGCGTGTTGTAGCGCTCCCAGGGAGTCCACGGAACGCCACCACCCGTTCGGCGCGATGCCTTGCCGTTTGAACGGAACGGTTTTTGGGGAAAGGAAATGGCGCAGTAATTCTCTGTCATCTCGGTGGACACCTGAACCGCACCGTAGAGGAAGGGAGGAAGTGGGAGTGAAAGAAGAAAGACAAAGATGGCCCGTAATGAAGAAAATGAAGATTGTATTTAAGGAAAGAAAATTACGCAGTAACTGTCTCACATATCTCGGTGGACACCCGTCAAAATTCAGGGGGGGGGTGTGCACTTTTTTGACCTAAAGTGCGGTCACTGATGTGTGGCTAAGATTTTAAGCTTCGCCTCTAAGAGTGGAACGCGAGAGCGTCTTGCAACGCTGCCAGGGAGTCCATAGAACGCCATCGCCCATTCGGTTCTACGCCTCGCTCGTCGGTAAATTGGTTTTTGAGGAAAGGAAACGTATTTCTCTCTCATATCTCGGTGGACAGCTAAACCTCGCCGGAAGGAAAGGGAGGAGGATGGCGGTGAGCGAAGACACCGTATTCACTAGACGCGCCTTTGTTCATTCCAAACCATCGAGCTGGCATGGCGGAGTATTGAGCCGCGTCTTTGGAAAAGCCGTATGATGGACAGACATGCCGAGCCACCAAGATCGTCCAAATCTGTGTTTCGTGAACAGTGTGCTTTGGTGAAAAGTGTATATGCTGCACGCGAAGAACCTCCAAGCTGGCTGCCGTGCCTAGACACATGGGTGTGCCTCCCTGGATTTTGATGTTTTGTTGGGGATGCAGTGTTGAGTTAGGGCTATGGCGGGCTCCTATTAAGCAGCCCGGTAACTTGAGACGCGAACCAGTCTGATTGAAGTTTTCCTCCTTTCTACGGAAGTTCTTCCATGCAATAAAGAAATAAGAGCTGGCATGGCGGAGTGGATAGCATGCTCGTCTCGCACTCCGAAGACCGGGGTTCGATTCCCGAGCTCGACCAATTTCTTACTCGCTTTTATTTATTTATATGGCCGGACTAGAAATGTTAATTAGGCTAATTGGGTAATTAAGCAATTAACTAAGCTCAGTCCTACTTACTTGGAGCATCACTAGATGATCCCTTCAACTGGTTGCATGGTTACTAGCCAAAGTACAATTGGCCCCGTTTGAAATTGGCGCACTGTGACGTCACGACCGTTTCGACCAACTGAAAAGCGTGACATTTCTGTCGACAACTGCTGCTTACAACGATGAGACATTAAAGGCTTCCGCCTTAAAATAGAACGCAGGCCGTGTCTTAGGAGTGCGCTGTGTTTTTCCTCAAGCATAAAAAAGAATGCTGCAACTGGAAGGAAAGTAACAGCCAGTTCCGAAAAGAGAGCTATCAGCACAAGGTGATAGACAAGCAGTGCTGCCGCCGAAAGGAAAGTAAAGGCAAACTCAAGAGAGAGAGCTGTCAGCGAAAGACGGTGAAAGGCAGGCAAAAGAAAGAGTGGTGCCGCCGAGAGATGAAAGGCAGGCATAAGAAAGACGGGCGCTGCCGAAAAGAGAGAAAGGGCAAGCGCGCGGAGACGGGTTGCCACCATCGGAAGCGCCAACGTCGACGGCAAAATGACTCTAGTAAAGTCAGTCACGTGGTTAGCCCTGAAACTAACGTCAGAACCAGAGCTAGAGAAATGTGCGATGCATCACTATCGCGCAAAGCGAAGCGCATAAGTGTGTCGAGGCACATAGATCTGAACAGTCAGATAAACTGCAAAAAGAAATCATACAAGAATTCGCGCGGGAAAGAGTATCGAGGGAGGAAACCGAGATACAAGAGAGCGCTGCCCGTGAGGCGAAAAATTAAGGAGCGGGCAGGGTTGCCAGATGGTTCCGGCCTCTGGTAGCCAAATTGGCCTGCGTAGTAGCCCAAACTTAGCCAAAAGCGAAAATTTTGCGTAGCCCAAAAGTAGCCAAAAATATTTGTTTTTGGGACGACATTTCTTAAGCATATTAAATTAATTTTCGGCAAGAATATTTACATATTAGATTTCTTTTCCGTCTGAGGTGGTGCCCACGGTGTGTTCTTTCCGTTTTTACATTTCGCATCCCTCATGCGCGCTAACTACTACGACTAACCAGGTGCGCTAACCAGGTCCTCAAGATGGGGCCGCAGTTCCACTTTTCATGTGCGGCAGTAGGCCATATCACCTGAGGCGGGTTACGACAGCCAGTCTGCACGCGGAAAAGAACGGCGGTGCTATATAACGCAATAGCAGCTCTGGTTTATAAATATTTCACCTTTAAAATGATCGCGCGCACATTACACACATCGACAGTGAAAATACCTTGCTCTATACTTACGCAGCCTCACATTTCAATTTTATGCATTAAGAGAAAGGTTCTCGCTGAGAGCGTCACCTCAAAGCACCTAGCATGCGCCTTCTTGAAGCTACATTCCACGATATGCATGAGCTCAGAATAAATTAAGGATATGTGCCATTAGATGATAATCTATGTCGATTTCATCTTCAGTCTAACAGTAGGTTCACAATAATGAGAAAAACATTTTAACCTTGAATTCCGGCTCCTTTTTCCATTTCTTTTTGTAGTTCCGGATGTACATAGCCAACTTGCCCATTCTGATTAAAGTTCTCGTAGCGACGGATCTAATGCCATGTCATGCCACTAACTTCCGCCGTCCTCGTTCTTACAGTGGGTTCCGCGCCGCGCCAAAGGATGACGCCATGGCACCGCATGAGTGCACGTGGATTACGCAACGGACACAGCGCTCTCGCGTAGTTCGCGATGAATATCGAGGGCTGCACGTGTGCCGCGTGAGGCTGCACAAAAAGCGTAGGCTCTTGCGAGTTGCGCGCTTGGTGTGTCCACCACGAGATTAGGAAGAAACAGAAGAATACCTTATTAATGCGTAAGCATAACTTTCCTCATGCATATCTTGAGCAGAATGTGTTCGCAGAACCAGAATAAACAATACAAGAAAAGAACATGCCTGGCGGTGGGTTTCCAACCAGCCACCTACCGCAGCCGAAGCGGACCCCCAAACCACTAGGCCACGTCTACGGTTAACGATTAAAGGTGCACTGAAGAGGAATCTGAACTTGTCTTTTTGCCGCGGGAACTCGATCTACACGTTCCGAGCTTTCTTAGAAACTGCGATTTACTGCCCTGTGTGGCCGATTTCCCCAATTAAATCGAATTAACGTCCGGCTCCCGCCTTTTTTTTAAATTCTGCCTCGTACGGTGGGCGGAGTCGACCAACGCGTGGAGTGCCTTTCACCGAGTCCCGTGGCGGCTTGCCGCTCTGCCATCGGCGGAGTAATACGTAGTAGTCCGTAGTAGCAAATAGTCCGCGCGTATTTTTTTTCTTCGGGCTTATTTTGCGGCTATATTATCTGCGAATGAAACTATTTATTCATGGAAACCTAAAAAACAAAATAAAGCGAAAGAAAAGCCTCCACGGTACTGGGTGAAAGGCGCTCCACGCGTTGGTCGACTCCGCCCACCGGCTCAAAAAGTGCAAGATTGTACGAGGACGCAGTGACAGGGGCAAGAAAATTTGCAAGAAACCGTCTAAGCGCCCGGCCAAGCACAGTTATCGCGATGAAAAGCCGCGTGTCAGGATAACGCTATTCGGTAGGCGTGAAATCAAAAGGCCGTGTAGATAAGAACCTCACATTCAGCGGAGAGGCAAAAAGGTGCCCGAGAAATTGAAGACTCGCACTTGCCACCACGAACAAAGAGAAAGAAAGAACGGTCCCACTGAAAGCGTTGCGCACTTGCTATGGGACGTCGCGACTGGCGCGCGAAGCGCAACGAAAGGGACAAGTCGCAAGTGGGTGAAAGCGAATCGCTCTCGTACTGTACCTCCCCTAGAAACTGGAAAGACAAGTACAGAGAGAGAGAAAAGCGCGTATACCGCGAAAGAGGCAGAGATATTAGCTAGCACGGTAGTAGAGAGAGAGAGAAAAGCGCAGCTACAGCGAAAGAGGCTGAGTCATTAGCTTCCGCGGTAACGGGTGTCGTTTAACCGAGTTAAACGCTGACGTGCACGCACTAAGCCGTGTGTTCTAAGCAAGACTGCCTTCGCCTCCTCGTGACCTACATTTTGTCTCTTCGCGAACAGCTGTTAAGTTCCCTCGTAGATCGGGGAAAAATTTATGTCCTCATTTGTGGCCTCAGCTGAGAGTTCTTCTGGCCGAGTGATCTCAAGAGAGCGAATTTATTTTGCATTCATTTCATTCCGAGTGTTTCATGTGTTTGACACTTTGTTTGAGTTATTACTTTGGAGTTCTTGTATCCCACATGTGTCCCTTGTAGAAGAGGGAGCGAAAAGGGGACTGAACTATTGCTAGCGGAGTTTTTATGACCTTTAAGTCTGGCGTTTTGACGGGTGACGGAGGGCACTTGCTCGTGTTGGGTGTTGCCTGTTGTCGGTCGGTTCTTGGCAACATGCAGAACGATCAACGACCGATGCTGAGAAGCAAGCTCTTCCTAAGGACCGAGCGAAGCTGATCCAGTCACCTGGGCGACAAAGTTGCGGAGCAGTGTTCCTGTCCTGACGAGTGGGACCCGTTCTCGGAAAGGAGCCTGGAGCTACCTGCGGCTGAACACCGGACGAGAACTTGGAGGAGCCTGGCGTACGAGCGCGTCCCGCATCCGAGCCACGCGGAAGTAGCTCGCTGGCTGGCCTCTCTGGAAACAAGCGCTGCGCGCCCGCCGTCGCTCAAAGCAGGCCCAGACTCTCTCGGACATGTCGCGGCTTGCAGCGTGAATCATCCGCCACGCTGGCGCCGACGCGGACCCTTCCTCCTTCCCTCCTCTCCGTCGGTGCGAACTCCTCCGACGCTCGCCGGCCGTCGCCTCTCGACCATTGGTCTAATTTGAACGGTGGCCAGTGCCGCGACCTGATTGGAGGATTTGAACTACTGGCTGCCGCAACCGACTCCGGCGGCTTTAAAGGGATGCTGAAAGGTTTCCCCAAAAAATTGAGTGAAAAGATGCACGTAACAGTTTTCCACCCTCGGAATTCGAATTTCTCATCGAAATTAGGCATACGAAAGCGCGAACCTATTTTATTTTGGCGAAAAGTGCAGCAGCAGCCTCGGGCCAGCTCGCGCGCCTCGTTGCCGCCTGTGATTGGTTGGGCGCCTCGTGACGTGAACACTGGCGTTGGCTCGGTGAGCCCGGCTCGGTCGCCGCCGATGTAGTACATGAAGCGCGTCGCGCGGTGGTTCGGGCTGGTGGTTTGATGCTTATATCACGATGTAACACATCGAAGATTACCAGGAGGATCTTGGCGTCATCCCCTACATGTACGAACCAATCGCAAAGAGCAAACCGCTCCAAGGAAGCAACGATGCTGGCGCAAGCGGTGCTTTTGGCTTGAACGAAAGCGAAGTGTCAGCATCTCCACGTGTTGGAAATGTCCTTTCGTAAGCATACTTTTCTAGCCAAACTTCATTCAGAGATACAATAGATTAATTTTGAAGCGAGCAAATGTTGTATAGCACTGCTCCACGAAATTTTCCTAATGCAATGTAAGCGGGATGCGATCGTCGGCACTGTTGTCTTGCCGCTTGTCGGTGCTGCCGCAATTCGCTTGTAATCCACACAGACCACTGACATGCGCAAGAAGTTATCAGGCTCTTTTTGCACGCAAATTTTATGCTGGCATCGCTTCACGGTCGCTGCGTGCCGGCTCGGTTCATAACACACGCGTAAAACAGAAGTTCGCGGCGCTTTGCGGCGAACTCGTCGAGGTGACAAACGTGCGCCTTCCGTTCTGCGTGCCAAGATGGTATCTGGCAGTAAATTAAAATCCTTGTTTAGGCGAGTTGCTTCATACTGCAAGCCCTTGTAGGAATATCTCCATCCGTTTGCGGCCACCTTTATCGTGCTGTTCTCAGATCAAGCGACAAGTGATTTTTTTCACTAACTCGATGGCCTCGGGCTGCAACCGAGCAGGCCGAATCGCAAGGCTGGCTGTAGCACACGTTGCGCACAATTATATATTATTATTAATGTATGAAGCCATGCTGCACTCGGCAATTTTTTACGACTACATGTGTTATTATAAATGTATTCCTGGCAGAACACTTTACTGGTATTGGCTGCATTAGAACTTGAAGAGACTTGTCACCACTTTTACAAAAGTTCAGTGCAGGGTCCTCAGCAGCATCTGCCAGTGGCATTCGACTTGTTGCACAGTCCTGATTTGTATTGCTGTTTGGTGTGCATTCTTGACTGTCTGGTGTGCAGTCTCCAGGTGTGATGTCATTTTCCATGCACTCTTGATTTGCACTATCGTCTGGTGTGCAGTCTTGATCTTGCAGCAGTTCGGCAAGAACCTGAAAGGCATAAGCCATATGATGTTATTGTTGCAAACAGAACAAAAGTGTGCTTCAGTATGAGTAAAATCTTCTGGTTTATTTCATAAACCATTTTGTTGATTGGCGAGCTCCGTGCAAAGTGAGGTCATTTATGTTATACCAGGTGTTTCTTTAGAAGGTCCAAAATTTATTTTAAAAAATGGGTAACTAACCTTGTATTAATTTTATCCGTGGGGCTATATTGGGGGATATGGAAGACACCAGTAATAGGCAGAATTTTATTTTATTTATTTATTTATTAATACTGCAATCCCAGGAGGGATTTTCGCAGGGTGAGGATACAGAAAATAGGTAAGTACAAATATTAAGAAAAAAAAGTACAAAGGCCACAAATTAATAATAAGCAACAAAAACACAACAGCAAAAATGAAAGGCTCAATGACGTAACACAACAAAAAAGTACACTAAGGTTTGGGGCATATAAATACACTACTATCAAGTCATCAGTGAACATGGTCCACAGGGAATTAATTAAATGAAGAAAGAGCACCAAAACGATCACAATATTAAATTCAGTTAAAAAAAAAAGGGAAACGGGAATGCATGACAGAGGACATTATTGTGCACTGAGGTTGCCGATGAATGATGTTACAGATAGCTGTAGGACTTCGTCGTTGGTAAGTTGATTCCACTCCGTTACTGTTCGCGGAAAAAAGAATATTTAAAACAGTTATTACGCTGGGTGAAAGGGGTGATTGTAAGATTGTGACGTTGTCTTGCAGAATAACCTGAAGATAAGGATATTAGTCCATCAATGTTAATTTTAAAATGACCTTTGACCAATTGGTATAAGAACTTTAGTCGAGCAACGCGATTCCTTTCGGTTATAGATATTAAAGCAGCCCTGTTTAAGAGGTCACTTACTGATGTGCGTCCATAGCTATTGTAAACAAAACGTACTGTTTCCATTCCAGAAGGCTTCCATTAGCTCACTAAACTGCATATCTTAATTAAATTTTTATTTTCATATTATGTTGTATTTGCAGATTTGGAGCACCTCCTGCAAATACTATAGCCAAGCAAAAAATATGTCTTTAAAAACTTACACCCTGGCAGTCAACTTCACGCGCTAAAACAGCGCCAGCGGGCGCGTCCGACGTAGATCGCTAAAAAAAAAGTGTACGCTTTGGGGCCGGACTGCAAGCGCCATGACTGCGCACATTGGGCGCTGACGAGGCGGCTATCAGCCAGGCCCCAGGCGAAACCAAATTGAAAACGAACCGCCGCGCGCCCGTATACCAGAAACATCTGCAAAGAGTTTTCTCGGCGCTCCGAGCACGAAGAAAAATGTGCCGCGTATTACTCCCTATGTTCTCGCCACTGAGGGCTACGCATGAATCCTAGAATATGTGAGCTCCAACATAATTGAGTAAAGAGGCTGCATATAACGTCTTTTCACATGCTCGCATACCGAACGAAGTTCTCGGCTCACGCGCGGTGCGCAGTCTCCGGCTGTGAGGCGCACTTCGCGTCGCTTCAGCTCTTGCAGTGTTAGTAGCAGTTTAAGATTTTTATTCAGCCAAAAACTTTAGGGCCGAGCTCTGATATGAGTAATGCTGTACGAGATGCATGATGCATGCCTGCAAGCATAAAAGCTAAGCACTAATTTTGTAAGCTGCAGTTTGCTGCCGTCCTGACGTTCTCATTCCGGCGTCGTTCATCTCACTACTACCGAAAGTCTTGCATCCACGAAATAACGCGCCATACACTACACAGAACACCGGTTCGCGCAGTCAAATTCTCATAGAGTTAATACACAAATTCTTACCTCCAGCTTCCTCCTTTTCGCGAAAGCTGGCCTCGGTGGCGGTGACGAGCTCCTGTGCGCGGAGACAGACTGTATTGCGCCGGGTTTCAGTCGAGCTGACTTTGTTGACAGGCCCAATGAACGCATTATCGACAGGCTCTGGTTATAGTCTTCATTACGAAAGTGGTCAGATCATAGCACTGTAGTCTTTGAGGGCTTGAAATCCCTTCGCTTCACAGCAGCGACCCACCTCGCGGAAAGCTTCTTATTTTGCGGGAAATAATGAGACCACATCGTCGCGGCCGCTGGTGTTAGTGCAGCCGAAGGCTGCCCAGAACGCCGGCATGATGGTTCACCGCTTCACTCGATGCTGCACACGTTTCTGTACGTCACCACAAACATAAAAACGCACAAGTAAAGAAACACACGGCAGCTCGAAGCAGCTTATGATGGCACGCACGCAGAAACAAGCACGGTCGCGGAGGCTGCGAGGCATGCTGCGAGGCGACGGAACACCAACGTTTACGTCACCACCCCACGGTTTCCGGTTTCGGCTCGCATCGTCAGTGTCATCAGCAGCGCTCGGCGGACAGCGGGGGGCGGAGCTACCGCGCAATTTTAAACGGCCATTACGTCGCTCCTAAGTGATTAATCTGCAAAAAAATTTCACCCGCATGATTTTTAAGGTTCCCACATCCATACGTGAGCATCTTAATGAATTCGAAAATCTCTTCAGCTTCCCTTTAAAAACGGAGCCGCGCTGAGCCCGAGCAGCAGACGGGCAGCAGAAGAGCCATCACGCCGGAGCTACGCTCGCCGCCGGGGCCGCTCTTCTTCTGTGTGCTTGCCCGTGGTGCTCTTGTCTCTTGTATCATGTAAAAGCCCTTGTACATACTGTACATAAAAGTCATTTGACTCACCGTCGCCTCGACCGTTTCCTGGCTCGGACACCCAGTCCCAACACGACATAACACGACGTC
Organism: Amblyomma mixtum; assembly: GCF_055824585.1. Classification (NCBI taxonomy): domain Eukaryota; kingdom Metazoa; phylum Arthropoda; class Arachnida; order Ixodida; family Ixodidae; genus Amblyomma; species Amblyomma mixtum. The sequence continues at coordinate 24,501,449 of NC_143014.1, forward strand.
GTTTAAACCTAGCGCAATGCCGTGAAGGATTGCCGCGGGAATGTTCGCTCGTAACCGTGCTGGTGAGTCAGACGTCCTCGATTCCTCAGCGTGTTTGTTGCCAGCTGGCGTTAGTGTTGTAGTAATAAATGCCTTGTTTGTGCCAGCCAGTGTGTCGTTCCTTTGTTCCCTCAGAGCAAGTCCTGCCGTGGTCGGCGTGCGCTCGGTAGCGTACGCGATCACGGGGTGGGATCCGGCAGTGTTGAACTCGGTCAGCAGCGAATAAATGGGGGGAAACGCGTTTATCTCTCCCCAATTAAAACCCCACAGCTTTCAACTAATCTTTACAGCCCAACAATTCACGAAGATCTTGATGCAAGTGCAAAAGTTGGTAGGATATAATGACGACAGAAAGCGAGGAACCAGCAGCGTTCCCTAGTTTTGTATTCATAGCAATAACAAAAGTAACGAGTGGCTCAATGGACCTTTTCACAAATTCCGCCGCGCCACCAAGCGGCCGCGCAAAGCACTCTGGGAAAACGGAGCGCTGCGGCGCCCGCGGCGCCGCGCTCGCGTCTTTTCGTCGTCCCTCCGACTGTGTCTGATCACCGCAAAGCCTTTCTCTGCCATCTCGTCGCCATCGCTGTTTCTTATACCTGTGCTACACGGGAACATTCGAATGACATCTGAGTCGAATGACATTCGAGAATTGGAATGACATTCGGACTCGACGGACGCTCGCGGTGCTACACGACACCTTCCAAACGCATTCGAAAGCCTCATCTCGTTTTCAGTGTATACAACGACGACGACGGCGGTGGTCACACTGCTCCGAGAACGACACTGTCACGGTGAACAGCAGCATGTGATTATAGTGAAATATCTAGTTTACTATAATATGATTGCAGTGGGACACGTTTTTCAGGCCAACGACACCGACGAATCCGATCGGCGGACGGTCAGCCTTGTAGGCGGCTGAGCGAAGGCACGGTGATGAGGCGGCGGTGCAAATATGTTCGCGCTTCTAAATGAGCGAAACGAACGGCCATATTTCACATGCCCACACCTGAACACTCACCAGCGATAAGCGCTTGCCAAAATAATTTCCGTCGACGACGACTCCCATCCCTTCCGCGACGACAGGCCTAGCGAGTCCGTAGGATATGATCTGTGATTGCGGCGGTTGTGATGAGCGAATCACTAGCTGTAGCGAATGAAAATGGTCACCGAGTGTAGTTTTGGCAACAGTGACCTGAAATCAACTATTGCTGACATCGCAGGGCACGGATATGATGAACGGGAAACGCCGGTGTGACCCAGACTGCCGAGCCGTGCTTTACGGCCAGCAGCAGTCGTCGCCGTCGCTAGCTTGTGGATAATAAGTTAGGCCGTTTCAGTTAACACGAAAGGTCGCCAAACATACTTTGGATAAAGTAGTTTAAAATAAAGTGCTGGTCACGTCGGAGGAAGCCGGGACAAGAAACGAGAAGCGCCGGTCCTGCGCGATGTCAACAGCCCACGGCTGTTAAGTGTTTCTCAGGTGTGCGATCGCATCATCGCTTCCCACACATTATCGCACTGCGTAAACAAGCTCGGCTACAGCTGGTAAAAAAGAAAACAGGTTCTTTAATAGAACTAAAGCGCCGAATGCGTTTTATGTCATGAGAACGAGCACTAGCTGTTCGTACGCAGCGATGTAAACAACAGTATATATGAGTGCAGTTGTCCTCATCGGCGCACTCCTGGGGAAATTTCATGCTGACGCGGTAAATTTTCATTGCTGTAATATAATCTTCAAGCACTCCCTCAGACAGAACACGAGCTATTTGCTAGATATGACACGGTTGACGCAGTAAGCATGACACAGTTGGATGTTGCGTTCCGCGGCCATGGATCACCAGCCGAGCACCAGAAGACGCAAATACCGGCGTTCTCCCAATGCATGTATACGCAGAGCCCTCGCCGCTCATGTGCCCGTGGTGGTGGTGAATAACTTTATTCATTCTTGAATAACTTTATTCGATGCGAGGCTGTCGGCAGTTGAACTTCAAGCGTCTGCTTCTGACGAGGCTCAACAAGAGCTGCTGACCCTGCGCGAACTCGCTGATAACCTGATTAGCGAGAATGCCAAATTGCGGCTTAGTCAGTCACAGCTTGAAGACAGGCAGCGAAGAGACAATTTATTGTTTTTTGGCTTACGTGACAGTCCAACGGAAACATGGGAAGGAACGGAAGACAAGCTTTTGAGCGTTATCTCTAACTGCTTCAGTCCGGCGCTTACGAAGGATGCGTTTGAACGTACTCATAGGATTGGTACATTTACGGATGATAAATGTCGCCCGGTCATCGTGAAGTTCTGCTCCTTTAAAACAAAGCAACAAATTCTATCCCAGTCAGCCAAACTTAAAGATGAAGGTATCACCGTAAGTGAAGATTACTCGTTAGAAACGCGTCAGGCCAGGAAAAAGCTGCTTCAGTTCGCTAAGGGTCAGGACTCGTTTTACAAGCTTAGGTACAACAAACTGTACATTAAGAACAAATGCTACAGTTATAACCCTGCTCGCGACTGCGTTTTCATGGAGGCTAATCTTCGGGCACCAGCAACTTTTCTTGATAGTAACTCGAGTCACGGTAGCGCTGCTTCGTCACATGCTGAGCAGACTGATCGATTGTCTCCTTCGCCAGACCACAATCAGCAGTCAAATCACGGTACCTCTGGCTCGACCTACGCGCCGTAGGGCTGCGCGAGGGGCAGTGGGCCGGTGTCCGATACTGGCAACTCGCTTTCTTTTCTTTTTTCCAACATACGAAGCTTACTACCCAAGCGGGATGAACTTAATCCTATCATTGATTCGTGTGATGCTGATGTCGTCTTACTAACCGAAACATGGCTTTCTTCCAAGATAGCGGACATTGAACTATTTGACTGTAAAAAACGCTATAACGTGTTTAGATCTGACAGAAGTGAGAGATCTGGAGGAGGTGTTTTAATAGCTGTCGCGGATAACTTTGTAGCAACGCCTATTAATATTCCAACTAGCCTGGAACTGGTTTGGGTGGAACTTAGTGTACGTTTTAAGAGAATGATTTTGGGTATATGTTACCGTCCCCCGTCCTCGAGCCCAACATTCGTTGATGAACTGCATGATTCCATTAACATGATCACTGTACGATTTCCGAGTACACCTATTGTCTTAGCTGGCGACTTTAACTACCCTAGTATCGTGTGGACTAATACATCACCTTATCTCAGCTCTTTTTCTACGGAGTGTAAAAAGTTTTTGTCAACTTGTATGGATTTCAATCTTTCGCAGTTAGTCTCTAAACCTACTCGAACTACTTTATCCTCATCGAATGTTTTAGATCTTGTTCTAACTAACGTGCCTGATCTTATCCCTTCGATTTTTTACCTACCTGGTCTCAGTGATCATTCTTTGCTCCATTTTGATGTACAAATTCCTTTATCTATCCGAGTTAGTCAGACTAAACAAATTAGAGATTATAAACGGGCTGACTTTAACGCTATTAACTGCGAACTAGCTCGTTTTTTGGACGATTACTTACCAGGCTTTTCACAGCGTTCTGTTTACACTAACTGGGATTTGTTCAAGGATATCGTTGAGCATCTCATTAACACTTTTGTACCATTAAGATCTCTGAAGTGCGATCGGGAATCACCCTGGTTTAATAATGTTTTAAAAAGACTCTGCAATAAAAAGAAGCGCTTGTTCCGCTCTGCGAAGTTGTTCAATTCTAAACAACGATGGGAGGCCTACTTTTCCGCAGCTGCAGAGTACAAAGGTGCGCTAAAAAACGCAAAGGACACATTTTTTAACCACACCCTGCCTGCTATGCTGGTCAATAATCCTAAACAATTTTGGAATGTAGTTAACAAGAAAGACGCTTCCACAGTTCTACTTACTTCTTCTGATGGCGTTGCCTTTCCTCCATACGAATGTTCTTCAGTTCTAAACAATACATTTGCTGCGGCATTTTCTAGCAATGTTTCTCTTGTTCATCGCGTGTGCCCTGTTTTTGATGCTCTTTTTATGGATCCAGTTGAATTCGACGCGTCAGGCATCCAGTGCATCATAGAAAATCTTAAGGTTTCCTCTTCCTGCGGTGTTGACAACATTAATTCGAAGTTTTTAATTAATACAAAGTTCTATTGTTCCATAATTCTTACTAAATTGTTTGAACAGTCTCTTGTAACAGGTTGTATTCCCAATGATTGGAAAATTGGGAAGGTGATTCCACTGCATAAGTCCGGAAATAAACATTCTCCTGATAACTTTAGACCTATATCGCTCACTAGTATTCCGTGCAAGATCATGGAACACGTCATATATTCTCATCTCATCTCTTTTTTAGAATCTAACTCCTTTTTCAGCATTGCCCAGCATGGTTTTCGTAAGTCTTTTTCATGCGAAACTCAGCTAATATGTTTCACACATGACCTTCATTGCATCCTTGACCACGGGTCTCAGGCAGACTGCATATTTTTGGACTTCTCGAAAGCGTTTGACACTGTTTCGCATGAGCTTCTCTTTCTTAAATTAAGCAATCTTAACATAGACCCTAATGTCCTTGCATGGCTACAATGCTTTCTTTCTAACCGTTCACAATTCGTAACAGCGAACAATATAAACTCGCATTCTTTGCCTGTCCGTTCCGGAGTGCCTCAGGGGTCAGTTCTTCCCCTCCTTTTTCTCATCTATATAAATGACTTACCGGCTAACATTTCTTCTTCAATTAATCTTTTTGCCGATGATTGTGTTATTTACCGCGAAATTAAAGATGATAATGATGTCTGTTGTCTTCAATCCGATATTAACAAGATTCTTGACTGGTGTTTTATTTGGAACATGCAACTAAACATTAATAAGTGTAAACATGTACGCATTTCTCGTCTCTCTAATGCCCCTTCCTCTTATCACATTAACAACGTGTCTCTCGAAACCGTGTCATGTTATAAATATCTGGGTGTTTACGTTTCTTGTAACCTGTCTTGGAAAACTCACATTGAATACATAATAAATAACGCTGATCGCATGCTTGGGTACCTTCGCAGAAATTTCTCACGTTCATCTAGTTCAATAAAATTATTACTTTATAAAACATTGGTACGGTCCAAGTTAGAATATGCTGCATCTGTCTGGAGCCCTGGCATCGATTCACTTGTTTCAGATTTGGAAGCTGTGCAGAACCGCGCATGCCGTTTCATTCTTTCTAATTATCACCGAACAAGCAGTGTAACCGCCATGAAATCAAGTTTGTCCCTACCACTTCTTTCCCACCGCAGATCAATAGCCTCATTGTGTCTTTTTCATAAAATTTACCACAACAGCTTTCTCAACCCTAAGTTACTGTCAAGACCATGTTACATATCAGCACGCGTTGATCACCGTCATAAAGTTGGAATCCCATCTTGTCACACCAAATGTTTTCATGACTCATTCATACCTCGAACTTGTGCCAGCTGGAATCACCTTCCCCACGACATCGCAGGTATTTCTGATAACAATGCATTTCGTCAAGTCCTTAATGTTTCTTTCTGAGTATGTGTCGTTTATTACTGTATAAAAATTGTCTTTCACTGTCTACACACTGTTTTAATATATCCCTACTGCATTCTAATCTTATTGCCTTCCTGTGTTTTCAATTTGTCATGTATTCCTGGTTTATTTTTGTTTTCTCTTGTTGTTGCTGTTTAGACTGAAAATTTTATGTATTCCCACTCCCCTCTGTAATGCCTTCGGGCCCTGAGGGTACAATAAATAAATAAATAAATAAATAAATAAATAAATAAATAAATAAATAAAAGGCTAAAAAAACGAAAATTAATTATGCAGCAGCATAGCAGACGGCCTTCAGGCTGCCGGTTGTGGCGCCCTGGCCGTACCTAGTCGCGACGTCCTCTGCCCCGGTTACCAGCCGAAGTTGGAGATTCGCATGTGCACAACGCTCCGCGTCCCGCTGCTGCCCAGCTGCCCGAAATTTGTGTGCCCTTTTTGTTTGGGACGTGTTATAGCTTTCAGGCGTGTTTTTCTTTTGCTGCTGCTGTTGACAAGTCATCAGACAGCTTGGTCTTACACTGATCGTTCGGGCTCGTCTTGTTTAAACTTTAGCAGCAACTGCATATGCGTGCAACGTTGCTGCCATTTATTCGGAATGCAATAGTATGCCTTTTCCGACGCGAATAAGTGCCCGTGCGAGAGGAAGGCGAAGCTTTGCCGCCAGCGCTTGGGCGTGTTTGGTTTGGTTTGGTTTATTGGGGTTTAACGTCCCAAAGCAACTGAGGCTGTGAGAGACGCCGTAGTGAAGGGCTCCGGAAATTTCGACCACCTGGGGTTCTTTAACGTGCACTGACATCGCACAGCACACGGGCCTCTAGAATTTCGCCTTCAAGAGATTCAGCCGCCGCGGCCGGGATCGAACCCGCGTCTTTCGGGTCAGCAGCCGAGCGCCGTAACCACTGAGCCACCGCGGCGGGGCTTGGGCGTGTGATGTGATGTTGCGTAAGATCGCGCTCATATGCATATGTTACATACGATGAAAGGGGAAAGTTGGGCAAGCATTAACAGCAGACAACCGTCTTCTCTCGAAGCGATAGTCTTACCCGTAATCACAGCAGGCGTCCGATCCGCATACACTCGGTGTGGAAAGATCGTGGGGAGACGATCCATGTATTCTTTGCGCCGGCTAGTGTTGAAATGCGTACCACATATTTTGTGGTGTTTCGAAGAGTTCCACAGAGTAAATCGCCCCTGCGAACCTTGCCGATTTATCCTGCGCACCCATTCTAGCTTCAGCTTTTTGTCCTTGGGGAATACGTGGTATGAAATGTTGATGTCCTTTCTCGTGTTGTTACTACAGCCGGGCACGCAGCACCTTTTGGCACCACCGCGATTCTCCTCTGCAGACATGTCGAATGTCTAAAAAAATCCCCACTTAATTGCAGAAAGACAAAAGATAAGCAACACAGCAGCGCGCTCCAAAATTTTGCTAAGAGACACCAACAATGCGCACGTGAAGACGCACAACGCCTGAACACGGCGGCACAACACAGCAACACGCTTGACAGCAGACGACGCGGGCGGCGATCGCTCCTTTCTCCCATCATGCTTTGCGCGGATCCGCTAGGGGATGGCGCGGCGCTGCAATTTGTGGAAAGGTCTATTCCGTAGCTGTATAATGAGAACGAAATAACACGTTCCCCTGTGTGTTCTTGCTTTCACAGCGCTCTCCCATTGTCGCGCAGACAGCTGGCCATCCCGGCAGATTAAAAAAAAAAACTTAGTGGGACTTTCCGCGAAATAGAAGCGCGGTGTCGTTGTAATTTCACAGGCGTCTGTGACTCCCACAGGTAGTTTCCTATGTATGCGCTTTGGCTCGGGGTAACACATAAGTACCTGCTTCAAAGTAAAATCGAGCTCACGAAATAAACACTCACCAGCGTGTCTGTTCTGCAGAGGGCTTCTCACAATACCCACACAGTTCGACAGTGTCGCCAGGTTTAACTTTCCTTGAAAATTCTACGTGCCGCACACCGTCCTTTTGATGTCAAGAGTGAACACAACGAAAAGGCAGCAACAATCACAAAACGGCGTGTTAATATTGCCATGCTTGACAAATTTTACGCACGGCCTGATGAGCTACGATGCAACACCCCCCCCCCCCCCAACCTCCCCCCCCACCCTGCTGCCTCGCGGTGAGCGCGCGAAGTGTGGTCTGCTTGCGCTCACACGAAAGAGAGCTGAGCCCGAGCAGAGGTTACCTCCAGGACTGCTGAGCTCCCCGCAAAAAAAAAAAAAAAGCCCCTCAATGTGTTGAGTGGAAGCAAAAGTGAGAAAGAGCGCTCGCACCGAGCGCGCAGCCACAGTTATCCAGCCGCCAGTCTGGCGCCTTGCCTCTTTCTCCTCGACGTAGCCCAAGAAGAGCAAAGCGTCGATAACGTCAGGGCTTGTGGAACCACGTCGCTCTCTTTCTTCGCGCCGCGGTTGAGTGGAAGGCCGCTTACAGGACGAGCGTCAGGTAGCGTTGCGTTGGGGCGCTTAGTTTCTCGCTAGTAGCCGCTTCTAAGCAGGGTTTTGAGCAGTCAGCGGGAGTGCTTCTTATATCTATGATATTAATCTGGACATTACTAAGAGAGTAGTGGTATGACGACTCGCCGCAATCTATCAATGTGACACATTTTGCGCAGTTGCGTAGTCGATATTGAAATAGGATGAGAATTGGAATAGAGTGGGGAGTGAAATACAGTGGACTCAGAATTAGAATACTCAGAATTTGGAAGACACATTACGCTGTGTCCCTTCCTTTTGTATTAAGCGCTGCTTTCTCTTGCTCTTGTTGCAAGTACGTCTTAGAGTCGACGAGGTGAAATACTACTATGGCGTAGACTGAGCTGGCACACGTAAGCAGGATGTTTGAGAAAGCCAGTGCGCCTGCTTCCTAGTTTTTCTTGAAAAACTCCGTCTCTCTGGAGCGGCACTTACGAGCGCTGTTCAATCCTGCTAATCCGAGGCAGTTAAAATGTCTCACAGAAGCTGTGAACTTTCAGATTGTCCTCACTTATAGATATTCAGGCAGTTAGAAGCTTGCAAATTCCTTAAGGCTTCAAAACAATAAACCTGCGTATACTTATGTACTTACAGCAAATAAATAGCAAAATTCAGTACCATTCCAACAAATACTTAGTGGAATCTCCCAAGGTGAAGCAAATTTCTAATAGGGGAGCAAATACTCATTGGCACCCACCTTAAGCGCCGCCATACAGCTACAAAGGAAAGCTATACAGCTTTCCCAGAAACTTCGTAGTTAAAGAAAAATTCGTTCTGGTCGGGGGTTCGAACCCGGGACCACCGCTCCAGCTTCACAGCTTTCCTTTGTAGCCGTATGGCTGTGCTTAGATGGCTGCCAATGAGTAATTACTCCCCTATTACCATTTCATCATCTGCGAATGCCAGAGCGCTCCCGTTCAAATACTACGTTGTTCTGCTGAAAGGACTAGCCTTTGCAGAAAAGTGATCTTACAACATGCCCCCAGAATCCTTGGCAGCTGACGCTTTAACTTTGCTTTCAGAAAGGCGTTGGCTGGGATACAGTTTTGGTAACACTTTGGGAATCCATTTTTTTTTCGCGTGAAAATGGAAAATGTCGATGTTAGTGCAGCCTACTATGCGCCTACGCAGGGCATAGCAGGGTCATATTCTCAGCGGAATAAATAAGAGCTTTCTGAGAACAGCTTTAATCTGAATGTTGCCTCACCAGATGGCGGATGCGATCAAATCGGTACATCTGAGAAGTAAGTGTAGACAGTACTTCTGCTTATTCTCTCTCTGCGCATATATTGGAAGCCATGCTTAGAGTGCGCAGTTCTCTACCCGTGCTATACACGCCCACACTGCCTCACTGGTATAACGGCTATCATAGTTCCATACAAGTTATTCAGAATGTATGTTTTCCACAATCTGTTCTTCCCGTTGCGAAATGCTTTTATGTAAAAGAGATTTCGAACGGGAGACCGCTTATATAGCCGTGCATGGAGCGGCAATATATAGCCACAGGCAGGCCGAAACTTGATTACGGTGCTGCTCTCTGGCCTTCAGTCAATAACAAGACTTACCCAACTGGCTCAGAGCCGTTCCGATTGTCTTATTTATAATTATAATATCTATTAACGTACTTTCAGTGTCACTGACATATAATCCAGCTTGCGTCTAAGCTCTGGTTACATTTAGTAGTTAACGTCAGTGCCAAATTCTTCTTCACAAAACATACAGAAGCCTCCGTTTTGACCTACGCACACGTCACCGCGACAGGGTCATAGCAGTAAGATCAGTCAATTTTTTACCTCACTAACATGCATTGCGATTTACTTGAACATGAATGACTCTACTGAGAAGCATAATCATCTTTCCTAGTCGCTTGTGAACATTGTGTCCAATACCATGTTTAAAACTGCATTGTGGGCACATTTTTAGCTCTCATATGCTTGTAATATACTTTGTGTGCTCATCGTTATCATATTTTCAAGGTCAGTTTTTTTGGTGCTTTTTGTTCTATCCAAATAACTTAATTGTTATCATGGGGAGATGTTGTCGAAGGCGACATCGCCGCGGACTTCTGTGCGCTCACGAGGCAAGCTGGAAAAACCACATTTGTGCTATGCAGACGCTAGAAGAAGCGATTAGGCGCATCTTTAGCGGCCCCCTTAGTTGAAGGCGATGCGTGGCACCCGACGCCTGCAGTGGGAGGAAGCACTGGAGGCCTACTTTAGGGGCGCCCCGATGCTTAACCAACTTCGTCAGGGTGCTCACTTCCGGGCGCCCTTTGTTTGCGTGGGCCGCATTATGGAGGCAAACAACGAATCAGGGGGTGACAGACATGGTGCGGACACGTCAGGATTTAAGACTGACAGGCAGGCACTTCGCTAAGAGCGCACTCAGACCGCATTCCTGTCGTGCCGCGATTATACCAATCAGACTTTTGGCGAGCTCAAGTTCTTATTCTTTGTTCGTCACGCCTTAGCTGTGAGTAGTAGTTGGGAATAAATGTACGTCATGTGAAGAAAGTTCTGATCTGGTTTGCACCACGGCGGATGATAAACGAAGTCGAGCAAAAACACCCCAGCGAGGGAAAACATGGCTAAACCCTCCCCCTCACGTTTAATCGATCAAGTTCTTGCTTGGTTTTTGATCTCTTAGAGGGAATAAATATTTTCTTACTTTGGCCATTTGGCCGTGACAGAGGGAAGGTTAACGGCGCCGCAATCTGAGCGATCTGGTAACAGCTGAAGGCCTCTCAGAATTAGAAGCTTGCATGCTGCCCCTTTCTGTTGCAAATATGATGTGCACGAAAAGGTTCAGAACGCAGGCGAACGTAAAGCTTTTGTCCTCGATCACCTGCCCATGGTGGGACTGGTGTGCGGGGGCTTTCCGGTTGCTGAAATCTGCCAGCAGCAGTGCATAATGGAAATTAAAAGGAGAAAATGGTTCCCCCATGCGAAGCTATGGTACAAAAGGCTAGCACAGAAAGCGTGTATTTCTTTTCCCTTAACTGAGCTCACTGGGTATATGTCTGGTTGCATGTTTAGTCTCTCAAATAACGGGAAAGAATTCAGCCGCAGCACCCCCAGAAACATAAAGTTGTGCAAACATCAAGAGGGCGAAAGAATGCTAACAGACGCTCGTGACGCGTAGCAAAGAGCTTTGCGCGTTAAACGTCGTGCCCATCTGCGCATCCGTGAAATAAAGGAGAGCCTAACTTTTTGTCGCCGGGCGCAGTTTTGCATCGAGCTTTGCACATTTCCACCTTTTTCTTAGGCCACGGTTTCACTGCCGTATTTCGAAGCTTTCGTCTGTTTGCATACTCGTTGGCGCAACGAGGCCAATGACAAACTTAAAAAATGTGAACTTTCCCGCTGAAATCTTGGATCATTTGCTTCTGGGTCTACTTGTTATCGCTCTAGAAGCCAACGGACAAGCAAGGCAGAACAGCGAACCGGTACATTGCTAGCCTCCGCACCTGCACCTAAAATAAGCTATCAAGAAAGGAGGAAGGCAGCAGAGGCACAAGCTGCTGCTGTTATCATCAGGAATCCTGGACTTATCCGCACTGCAACGAATTAGTTTTTCCCTGCAGACACCCTGTGCGCCGCTCTCCTCAGGCGCGGAGGCCGCGTCGCACAGAGGCCACCGACTGCGCCCCTGGAGCAGCGGCTCGCAACCGACTGGCCGGCTGGCGCCGCTTTGTTCCCGCGAACGTCACATTGCCCTCGATTCTCCTGCGACTTTCTTTCACGAGGCACTCTTTGGCCATAAATTGGTGGCGCCATGGTCCTAAACCTGGCAGTAAAAACATGGCTCGGGACAGCTGTCATAAATGCCGCATAAATGTGAGCGCCGTAAACGCTGGCACGTAGGTAATATCCTGAGGACTGTGCTGTGTATCGAGCTGGGCGTACACATGAGGGGATTAAATTTGGAGTCGAAGTGTGCACAGCGCTCTGGTGTTTTCTGAGCGCCCTTTCACTGGTGCAGCGATGTGCGCGCGGCCATAAAAGCACTGCGCGCAAACAGCTAGGCTGTTTCCGGACGAGAGACAACTGCTATGCTCGTGTCTGTACTAGCGAGATATCGCGAAGCCCGTGTCTCCATTAGCCTCGGTGGCTCCCTCGGTCTACGTGCGAGCCCTGCTATGATGATGCGACGTTAAGCTTTGTATCACTCTGTGCCGCGGAACATTCAGGAAAGCTTTGCGAGGAGGCCTTTTGGAATACCATTTCTGCGAGGAGTCAAAGCGCCTGCAATTGTAAGTCAATCGTTGTCTTAAACGGACACTGAGGAGGAATTGAAGTTCACTTTTATTGATAGAATACCAGGTCCTAATCACGAAGACCACACTCTTACTGTAAATAAAGCTGTTGCATGGTAAAAAAGAGCAAAAACTGAAATACAGCTGACGAATGTGCAGGAAGATTACGCGTTAGAATACTGAATCCAGTTTTGTTCTGAAACTGCTAGTGCATTTTTATCCCACAAGAAAGGCGGAAAAAAGACAACCTAAATGTTGGAAGCCGCACCACAGGCGGCCAGTTTCGTTTCGGTAAGTTGCAGGGCTTCACGGCTATGGTAGCTATGCGTGTCCACGCGGTTTAGGTCCTAACGCACCTGGATTTACAAGTGCAGCGCAGCAAAAGAAATTCAAGTTCTCCTGTAAATGCTCCTCGGACGAAGTTTATGCCGTGGCACGCGCCTGCGACGTTTTTTGTTTTTTTGGCTGTTACCGCACGCTTGACCAGTGCGCGCTGCTTCGTGCCTCCGCTCACAGCCAAGGTACGCAGACGTGATGCGTCGTCCGTTATTTTGAGCGCCGTAATAGCAGCGAAAATAGAGGAAAAGGGTCGCACAATATGACCTCGTAGGTTGTTCCAACAGCCGTTCCGAACCACAGCAGGGCAACAGCATTATCGGTGGCGTTGTGTATTACGGAGTGCCGCCAGATGAGCTGCTGCGGCGTCAAACTTGGCTGAATGCTCTACGGAAAGCGAAAGGCAGGGTATCATTGTATGCGCAAATGTGCTCGCAGCATTATCGTCCTGAAGACTACTTGCTCAACACACCTTTGAGTGAGGCAATGGCAGTTCCCTTGGAGCTTCGCAAACTATCCCGATAGTCGTTTCCATCTGTACTAGCGGCAACAAGTGCTCAGCGCCCTTCACTGGAACAGCACTCTGGTGAGTATACTCTATACCTCTTCAGGGAAGAAAGCCACCACTCCGACGATACGACTTAACGGCTAGGTTTCCTGTGGGCTGTATTCGTCTCAGTCACGATGTCCTACCCAAGGCGCACATTGATATACATGTCCCTGAAATAAGACTCCTCTTTGCTGTCCCCAAGGTCAACAGTGAGCAGTGCAAGTAGCAAGTTTAATACGTTTCTGGCCACAGTTACCGAGCCGACTGCATTATCAGCGAAAACAGTTGAGATCACTAAGCTTAGTTCGCGTCCAGCAGGTAAATGCGGATGATTATTTATTATCCTTGCAACTTATTCAAGAGAGCACCACGTATCGGTAAGCGCTAGCTGCTGCCAGGTTGTAAACCTTGCTTCCGGGTAGTTTGCGGCCACGCTTTAGAGAAACTGCTGTCTCGTCGGCGCTCGGATATACTTGGTAGCCAGCTAGTCCCGCCGCTTCAACCCTCAAAAGCACCGCACACTTGTGGGGCTCAGGTCGCTGAAATGCAGGCCGCAGTTCCTCGCGAGAACTCCGTCGTAGGGATCGGGAAAGGGATCCCTAGTAAGGCTGATGGAAACCAAAGCGACAGCTGATAAAACGTGCCAGCAGTGCTCGGCCGGCGGTAGGTTTCATTTAGGCTGCTGTTAGACCGCACCGCTCACCGCCAGCAATTACGAACGTCATTCTTCGGAGATTACGTCTTCAGAGTCGCGAGTTTGAATTAGAGGGGCAGGAAAAACGTTTCCAAATTCGTATCCAAATCCCTAAGCAATAAATGCATCTTTCGTTGCCGCACAACAGAGCCACGGAATGGCGAACTATCGAATTTTACTAAGAACAAAACATTGATACATTCGTCCTCATGCAGTGTCGCTTAAAAACAGCGCCCTACTTTTGTGAACACCCGGCTATTCTCACAGGAGCCGCGCAAGGAGATTATGCTGAAACCTCTGACCGTGGAGACTTCCAATATATGGAACATCTAAAGTGAAACGAGTCAGCTACTGCTGAGATTGCTGCACAGACAAAGTGAGACGTTTAAATCTGGAGTACCGTGCGTAGATCCTGTTGTAGGGCCCAGGCTAACTCGAACCCGGGCTCCATTTAGTACGAGTGTGAGTATTCGGGCTGAGGAAGGACTGAAGCTTTGAAGTTGGGAAAACGAAAACAAGCATGTTTAATGGCACTTTTATTAAAACTTATTTGTATACTGAATGGTTTGAAGAGCAAATTGTCAGGAATTAAAGGGACCCTGAAATGGTTTCTTCACTTATATTCTATTGCAGCAACTCTGTAGAGATGGTCTTTACGAGTATTCTAGTCCGATTCAGAAAGCTGCGCGTGGAAGCAATAATTTACAAACAATTTTTCAAACTTACCGCTCACAGCCGATTAGGGCGACACCTCACCGCGCGTTTTTAGCCGCCCCTACCACATGACGTAAACTGGGCAGCCTTGGCCATGGACTGGGCGACCCTTATCATTGGCTCTGCCATATGACGTCACGCGCAATTTTTGCAATAATTCATTTGAAGCTGAGCACTGATGCTCCTTGAAATACTATTTTATTGATTACTTATTATTTTTTAAAACACACGTATACAGAGGTAAGAATACAGCGCATTTCTTGAAATTAATGCAGTACTTCCGGTAGAGAAGGAAATCCGTCTGCTCACAAAAGCAATTGTTCTCGTCAAATCTTTGCGCCCGCCTTTGCGAGTTTCCTAGCTGCCGCTGCTGCCTCGTTTCTCGTCGGAAATGGACCTCCCTTGCTGTGTAGTCGGATGTAAAGCCCAGGACAGGCACGGTGTTACGATGAGGCATCGTGTCCCAATAGGGGACAAGCGAGCAGGTTGGCTGCAACGCATCGGGCTGCCAGCATCGGACAGTCGCTGGGATCTAAGAGTCTGCGGTCGCCACTTCGCTCCTGATGCGTACCGGCGTAATCCCAGTTTGGTACAGCAATCTGGAATCAACATGAAGCTGTGGCTCTAATCCGACGCGCTGCCACCGATGTTTCTCCCCCCAAAGGTAAGTCCTGGGTTCGAGTTGTGCACACGTGCAGCATGTGCGCTCGCGAGCACTTTGCGCATCTGTAGCAAATAGAGCTCAGGAAATGTACCCAGGCGAGCGTTTCCAAGCCTGGGAATTGCGCATGGAGTCGCGGGTGCATGAGCCGCACCCTGTTTTGCGACCGCATGTATACTGTACCTCGTGTGCATTTTGTGGGAACAGCTTAAATTCCAGCCAGAGTTCCGCGACTAAGGCGGGGGACGCCGTAGTGGAGGGCTCGCGATAATTTCGACCTGCTGGGGTACTGCAATCGCACAATACACGGGCATTTGGCATTTCGCTTCCATCGAAATGCGACCGGCGCCGCGGCCGGTACCGAACCCGGGTCATTCGGGTCAGCAGCCGAGCATCGACTGAGCCACCGCGGCGCTCCATATGAGAGTTCTCCGAGCACGGATTTTCCACTTCGCTCCACGATGTCGGCAGATCCCTTTGTTAGCCCTGTTATTTGTACCTATTGCGCTTTTAAATGCATAGTGCAAAAAGAAAACAAAAATAGGATTGGGCGAGCTGCACATATGGGACAAGTCTGCATGCATGAATAACATGTATATGCTAAGCATAGGCGTAACTGAACAGCTTTCTACAATACCACATAAGACATTATTGCTGAAGCAAAAATTGTGCCACCTAATAGAACAAGTATATTATTTCCTGATGTGCTTTCACGCAGCAATGTGTTGAGCCTGCAGCACACTCTGGAAGCGATTCAGATGCTGTGGCTCTGCCTAGAGAGGTGCGAATATTTCTGCAGCTGTTAAGACAGCAGTGCTTTAAAGAGGTTCATTTTGCTTCATGGATGATGTAAGGCATATGGTTTGCACTGGCACATCAGGAGGAAACTTATTAACATATGCTAAGAGTATGTGACATACAGACGTCAGGTTCAACAGAACAGGTACTTGCTCGATTGGTTCATGCAACAGCACAGTCTGTTGTTCCTCACTGTGACCGTCTTTTGCTTGCCATGTTCACGTGCCATTGAATTCAGACTTATTGTTTCGTCTCAATGGTCATTAATAAACCTGGGAATGAGAAAGAAATCAATATTTTGTGTGCGCATATTTTATAACCACACCAGTATTATCTGTTTTCAGTATAATTTGTGCAATTTGTTTTCAGCTGGTTCACAACTTTTTTTTTGCAATTTTTGTAATGTAGACTTCACGCCTGGAGTAGCTAAAACTAAAAGCATGCAAAATAATTCATGTAAACTTCAGTATTGCTAAAAATACCCTTCCCTAGGAACCATTGCAAGCGTGCCCTTCAGGTGTCAGCAGGAAAACTGTGGCAACGCAGACGACATGGGAACACCAGTCAATTGGTAAGGGATCTATGAGAAAGCCGAGGTAGTATTCCGAAATGTGGTAGTTTGCAGTTATAAATACAACTTAAATTTAAAGGCTAGTAACTGCTGACAGCCAAAATTGGATGTAAACCCTGCCCCCCATTGCAAATATAAGCAATTTTTTCAGCCACACAGGTGTGCCTTGGGCTGAAAACTCTGGTTGCTGCAAACGTGCAAACGGAGAAGCCTGCCACCAGAGAAGCTGGAATACAGGCTGACCAAGTGGTTGAGACCAATGCAGTTGAGACAGCACATTCAGCTGCAACGGTGCCTGATCTGCTGCCACCTGTGCCAGCAAATTTCAGCCTCTTCGTGGCTCCACACCAATACCAATGGAAGTGAACGACTCCCACTGCACTGAAGATGACAGTGAGGAGCACTCAACTGCAGACAAGGACCCCAGTTATGTGTTGTCATCTGACAACAGCTTCTGCAGGTATTGATAGGATTAGTTTTCCCTGTATCTCATTGCTTAAAATTGAAAGCCTCAGCTGCAGGCAGCCAAGAAATTGTGCATTCCACTGCAACTGTAGATGGACAGACTTATCAAAACTAGCCGGATGATACATGGAATATGTGTCCAGTAGGGGCGTGCGAGTATTCATAATGTTTTATTTTGTCAAGTGAATCATACAGGAGACTCTCAGTTGTTTTAACCTAATCAACTGCGTTCTTGAGTTTTGAAATAATTCGATGCAGATACACGAATAATACCGCAAAGTTTGAGCTTGAGCTTTCTTCAAAGACAGGATCCACAGTGCAATGTACTTCATTTGCGTGGTGGCATTCATAATTCTCACACTTGGCTTGGAATATCGGATGATGTGGCAATACTCCGATTTGCTTGGCAATGCTTGATTTGATGCCCAATCTCACAGGCTATGGCTCATATGCACCTCATGCCCCTCTCATCTACTGAGATGTCGTAGCTGAGATGCTGTAACTTGTTAAGTTACAGCATCAAGCAATTAGCTGTCTCATTTAGAGCAAATATCTGCAGAAGTTGAGAATGTTCGTAAGAATGTTCGATTCGGTTTTGGAAAAAAAATACTTGCACATAGTTATTTGCAAGGGTACTTTTTCTTTTCCTGCAGATAGAAAGAAAAAAATACTGCATTGGTACTGTGTACTTTGATAGCAGCTTTATTTAACACACCTTTTTACAGCCAACATATCATGAGCTGAACATTTACTGCCATCACTTATTGGTAGAAAACATTAACAATCACAAAGCGCTGACCGCTGATGTCACTGCCCTTCGTTTGCAGTGACCACCAAGGAGAAGCAGGCCAGTCCCTGGCCGATGTTCCCCTTCACAAGGAACGAAAGTTCCTTGTGTTTGAGTGTTGCCTGCGACAGCTGCTTGACACCTGCACAGTGTGCGGAAAAACAAGGACTATAGACATAAGCATGGTGGGCAGCCTTCTCTCTGTTAAGGGGAATTGCCCACTGCAGCACAATTTCCTCTGGAGAAGCCAACCAGTGGTTGCAGGCAAGGCAGCAGGCAAGATCCTCCTAGCTGCAGGCATTTTGTTTTCTGGCTCGGTGGTGGCTTCAACAGTTCGGCTCCTGCAATCCATCGGGGTGCGAGGCATCACGGAGAGGACCTATTATAACTACCAACGGGCATACTTGCTTCCTGCTATAAATGAGGTTTGCCAATAATGATTTTGTAATACTCTGAATGTATGTGTATGTATCATTCATGCCTAAAGCTTGATGGCGCATGCGGTCATAATGAAAAGTGGATAACTACAGTGCAAAGCAACAATTGGCATAGCCACATAGAGTATATCACTAGCAAATCTTTGAAAAAATTACGCCTGCTTAAACGTCGTTTATCTCTAGCTAACCCTGACACCAAACTGCTGGCCTACACATCTCTAGTTCGGGCATCATTGGAATATTGTTCGGTAGTATGGCATCCCCACCAAGAAAACTTATCTAGCTCTATAGAATCAGTGCAAGATAAGGCAGCACGCTTTATTTTACGGTCGTACTCTCCATTTCAGAGCGTTACTGCAATAAAACAGTCTCTAAATCTTCTGGACCTCAACATACGACGCAAATTCTTTCGCCTATCGTTGTTCCACTCCCTCTACTACAACCATTCATCTTTTGCACGGAGGCACATCACAGCAGCACATCACATATCATCTCGAACCGACCATGCGCATAAAATTCAAACAATTTTCGCCCGCACAAAGAAATATCAGAATTCCCCGTTAGTCTTGGCTATAAGGGAGTGGAACGGTTTACCTGCTAGCATTGTAGCTATCACTGAACCATCATCGTTCCGTTAAGCGCTACTAACATTTCTTGAATCAGGCGCAGCATTGTGGTCTGTTTGAACTTGTCGCCTTGTACCCCTGCTTTCGAACATCGTTCGAACAAGGCTTTCGAACAAGGCTTCGAACATCGTTCTGTTAATGAAAACTGGGACCTATTCACAAACCTTGTTTCGGATCTTACACAGGCGTATTTTCCGAAGAAAACACTACTCTCAAATTCACAAGCACCATGGGATAACACATACTTAAATCGGCTTTCTAACAAGAAAAAGCGCTTATTTCGCAATGCAAAATTGCGTCAAACGGAGCAATGCTGGCATGCGTACACTATCGCGTCCAACGATTACACTCAAGCTGTCTCTACTGCAAAATCAAATTTTCTGAAAGAAACCCTGCCATCTATGCTCAAAAATAGCCCTCTAAAATTTTGGAACATTGTAACTAACACTCAAGCACACTCGGAGATCCCTTTGGTTGACGGGAACGGTTTACCTGTGCCTAGTCAAGAGTGCGCGTCCATTTTAAACGATGTGTTTGCTCTGAACTTTTCTTCCAGAATTAATACTCTATTGCCATTTTATCCTTCCTCTGATTTCGTATATATGCAACCAATAGTAATAGATACAGCTGGTATTATAAATGTTTTTGACGCTCTGAAACATTCGTGTCCTTCTGGTGTTGACAGCATATACGCAAGATTCCTCAAAGAAACTAAGTTGTATTCTTCTGTATTTTTGTCAAAAATATTTCAACAGTCATTAAACACAGGCGTTCTTCCAGAGCACTGGAAACAGGCGAAGGTGATTCCACTTCATAAATCTGGTGATAAACAATCGCGCCTTAATTATCGCCCCATTTCTCTTACTTGCATACCATGTAAAATTCTCGAACACGTCATCTACTCACCACTGGCTAGTTTTCTTGACACGAACTTTTTCTTTAATTCAGCACAGCATGGTTTCAGGAAATCATACTCTTGCGAGACGCAGTTATGTTTTACAAATTCCATGCTGACCTTTATTGACAATCGTTCCTTAGCTGACTGTGTCTTCTTAGATTTTTCAAAAGCGTTCGATAAAATTTACCATTGCCTTCTACTACTTTTACTCAAGTGCCTAAATATTGACGCAATTCTCCTGCGCTGGATAGAATTTTGTCTTAAGAAACGGTCGCAGTTCGTGTTTGCTGACAATAAGAATTCACCATTAACTCATGTCGCTTCAGGTGTGCCACAGGGTTCCGTTTCGGGCCCCCTTCATTTCTTAGTATATGTTAACGACCTCCCTAAATGTGTTACTTCCCCTATTCATTTGTTCGCAGACGACTTCGTCATTTATCGCGAAATAACTGGCCCTACCGATGTTTCTGTCTTACGAACTGACCCTAATAACATAGCTGAATGGTGTGAAACGTGGGCCATGGATTTAAATGTTAAAAAATGTAAGGTCATGAGAGTGTCACGCAGTAATATCATCCCTGCTTGCTATGTATTAAATAACATACCTTTGGATCCCGCTACTTATAAATACTTGGGTGTGCATATAAATAATAATCTTAGCTGGCACAACATATTGATTACGTTATTTACGATAGTTGCCGCTTGCTTGGATACTTGTGCCGCAACTTTTCTAAGGCTCCTGTTTCTTCTAAACTAATTATGTACAAGACACTACTTCGTTCTAAATTAGAATATGCTTCTGCAATTCGGGACCCTGGTTTGGCGCACCTCACATCCTCACTAGAGATGGTTCAGAATAATTCAGCACGTTTTATTCTTTCCAATTATAACCGCACAAACAGCATTACTTCTATGAAATTAACACTGTCACTGACATCTCTTGAGATACGGAGGAAAGTGTCGCGTCTTAGCCTTTTTCAAGAAATTTATCATCATAGTCACCTGAAGCATGCATTCATTGCTCAGCCATCTTATCGCTCGTCTCGCATCGACTACCCTTGTAAAGTAAACGTCGTCACTTGCAAGACCAACGCCCTTTATCATTCGTTTCTTCCTCGTTCATCGGCAGAGTGGAATCGCCTTCCGTCTGACATCGCATTAATAAAGGATCATGACTTACTTCGTGCAACACTTTCAAGGTACCTTAAAGCTGGTTCTCGACGTCTCTCCTAGCATCCAGTTATCTTGTGTCATGTTCCCTGTTTTTCTATGTGTGTACCTGTTCCGTTTACGGTTGTTCCATCTGCTGTGCTGCTGTATACTTGTGCCGTTTATTCCCGTATTCAGTTAATATTCCTAACATGCATTTTTTCTTTCTTTAGTTATGTGCTTCTATTTGCTGTTCTGTATTAGCCTTTTCGTTTGGTTTAGGTTTTATTGTGCTCTGTTAATTCTCGCTATATAATGTGTGTACCACTCCCCTCTGTAATGCTTTTGCGCTTGAAGGTAACAAAATGAAATGAAATGAAATGCGATCTTCCTTTCCTTGAAATGATCGGAGTGTAAAACGTGGTCAACGCCAACGCCAATGAACACAATGAACGCCGACGGCCTGTGGGGCTACCTAGACAGCCAACTCTTTACCCTTGGTGAGCAAAGCTTTCTCCGCAGGTGGTCGACACGCCACGTCCAACTCAGAAACGGTACCGTGGCACTAGTGACAGCATACTAATGTATGCGTTTGCCACACTTCAGGTGACTTTTTTCTCCGGTGCCCACCTACAGTGTGTGTTGGAAATTTGGGCCTGTACTGCTAATTTTGTTTTGCTTGTGAAGTCGCAGGCCCACGTCTCTCCTTGTACATGCTAGCCCAAAGGACCACTGAGTGCACAGTGTTAAACATGCTGTGTGGTCGGAGCTCCTGCGGGAGTTTATTTCATTTCGTTTCCCTTCATTTCAGTTTGTATCAATGACCTCCATAAAATGTGATTGCACATATTTGTAATTTGTAATTTCGAGACATTTTCCTCCTGTACCACACTGCCTCAGCACGGCCCGTGTTCTCTGTTCCCTGGACTCATATATGAGCCTTTGTAAGCTACGTATTTTGTGTTTTTCAATAAATTTTCTTGAGAGCCCGTGCGCAATACTGTTCCGTGCTCTCTATCTGATGGATGTTTTATAGGCGAGAGTATATATATATATATATATATATATATATATATATATATATATATATATATGTACACACGCACACACACACACACATAGCGTGTGTTTGTGCGTATGTGTGGAGCACTGCCACCACTGGGGATGTCAGCGCCACGTTAACGAGAAATTGCAGCAATAAATATGATTATACCGCCGAAAATTGCACTGGTGGTCGGTCCATCTGGCGCTTTGCGAATGTATTCCAAGGATTTTTTGTTTTGTTTTTTTACCACAGCCAAGATTCAGAATGATGTGTTGATTCACCCCAGTAATTTCAACATGAATTCAACATGGAACCAATGCAGAAATTTCATTGAGAATGCTCAACTCTAGCACAGTGGCCACTTTTCCAATGAGTTTCAATTCGGCCTCAATAATTAATCAACACTAGGCTATCCTGGTCACAACAAAAATTCAACACGGCACGTTCAGTCTGCTCATGAGAACTTCAACACTGTCTCAAGAAGCATTTTTGTAAGGGTACTGGACTCGGGTTCAGCTCTGATCGAGGTTGTGCTTATCTGATCTTGAAAGCACGCAGATCGTGGAAGCACGTTCGCGCCTCAAATCGAATATGATGAAGACGACGATGTGCAATGAACAGGGCGAGAGTGTGTAGCAGTTTAACACGAGGCGTGATTGGCTGCCGCCATGCCATAGACTGCAACACCGAACGTGCAATGCGTATATGAGTTTAGATACTGCGGCCTCGAATGCCACCATTTAAATCTAGCCCCACAAGCTACAAGTGGGAAGAAAAAATTTGTGAAATATTTTATAGTCTACATTACACAATGAAATGCGACGGTACCCTTCGAGAGTCCTGAGCCGGCTCTTGTTCGCGCGTTTCGGGATGAGTATGGCATGACCAGCATAAAAAGTTCGAGGTAAAAAGCCAACATCGCAAGCATTGAGGATGTGTTGTTTAACGTATGGTGCAAGCAGCCTCGTACTAGGTTGATCGTAAATCTTGAACTTCCTAAACCGATTCAACTAATCTCGTCAGTCCAGCAGGGTTGCCTATTATGACCTCTCTTATTGGCTTCATTTCTCGAATCCTTATGCCTTAGTATCATTAGACCCCAAGCTATTCGATGATTTTCACTTGATCAGTGCGAAATTAAGAGTTTAGCCTATGCTGATGATGTCGCTCTTTTCTGTTCTGGTGATAAGAGTGTGCTTGAAGCTTTGCATTTAGAAGCGCAGTTTTGTGATGTCTCTGGCGCGGCTCTAAATGTGGAAAAATCTAAAGGATTCTGGTTGGACTACTGGGGTACGAAACTTTATCGTTTTGGTGGCATAACCTGGGACTCTGATTCCCTACAGTATCTTGGCGTTCCCCTTCATCAGGTCCGGAATAATGAGTTTTATTGGGAGTCTCTTTGTGAGGCGCCAAATGCAGGCTTGGATGGTTCGGGAGCTCTCGATTTTTGCTCAGGCACAAGCTTACAACATCTTGGTTTCAAAGCTGTCTATGCATTGCAAGCGATGCACTGTGCGAGGAAGATTTGATTTATTGGAGTTTAACGTCCCGAAGTAACTCAGGCTATCAGGGACGCCGTAGTGAAGGGTTCCAGAAATTTCGACCACCTGGGGTTCTTTAACGTGCACTGACATCGCACAGTACACGGGCCTCTGGAATTTCGCCTTCATCGAAATTCAGCCGCCGCGGCCGGGATTGAACCCGCGTCTTTCGGGTCAGCAGCCGAGCGCCGTAACCACTGAGCCACCGCGGCGGGGCTGTGCGAGGAAGAGGGTACAAGCGCTGCACAGACTACTCGCGACCTTTGTTTGGCGCTCAGAATGGGAGCCTATGCTTAGCGACAATTTATTTCTTTCTATCGAGTCTGGCGGAGTTGGCCTTGTTCACTTGTTTGTACACTAGCTGGTTTCTCGGTTTTTCTTCTTCCGGCCTGCAAGTCACCCCTTTCTGCTACTTGTAACTAAAAGGCGACTAAGTTGTCGTCTGCCTTATCCGTTAGCTTTGACTGGTCGTGGTCGTGAGAGTGCTTTGTGGGGTTTCCTGAAGGAGGTTGCTGATACCTTTTATTTCCTGATTATTCGCTTCTGGTTGCAATATTTATTCGACTTGTCAAAAAGGCACAGGACAAAAATGCCATAGAATCTCTGTTCCCTCTGCCCGTGTATCCGCAGCCTTACCCGGGTTTTATGGATTATAGCGTACTGAAGTGAGAAAAGTCTACAACAGCTGTATCTTACCGGTACTCACCTATGGGGCAGAAACGTGGAGGCTAACGCGAAGGGTTCAGCTTAAGTTAAGAACAACGCAGCGAGCTATGGAAAGGAAAATGATAGGTGTAACGTTAAGAGATCGAAAGAGGGCGGAGTGGGTGAGGGAACAAACGCGGGTTAATGACATCCTGGTCGAAATCAAGAGGAAGAAATCGGCTTGGGCAGGGCATGTAATGCGAAGGCAAGAGAACCGATGGTCCTTAAGGGTAACGGAGTGGATTCCAAGAGAAGGCAAACGTAGCAGGGAGCGGCAGAGAGTTAGGTGGGCGGATGAGATTAAGAAGTTTGCAGGGATACGGTCGCCGCAACTGGCAAAGCACAGGGTTAATTGTAAAGACATGGGAGAGGCCTTCGCCCTGCAGTGGGAGTAGTCAGGCTGATGATGATGATGATGATGATGCATCGAAGCAAGTTCAGCAAATATATTTTCAACCTACTGCAAAATCTTTCTTTTTTAAACTCTGCATTTCGGCTCTGCCTGTCAGGGCCTGGCTTCGCGCCAAGGGGACTTTTGTGCCATGGTCGCAGAACTGTCCCCTATGCGGCCAACCAGAAACGATCGATCATTGGTGTGTGTGGTGCCGTGATACAGTGCTTTTCTGGGACATACTGCAGCGAACAAATGAAAAAAGACATTGAGATATCGCCGCACACTAAAAGGTTCTTGCCTGTCCTGAAAGACTCTAGGATTCCGTGCGATCTGTTAACGCTAATTGGACTTTTTAGTCTGTGCAAGAGCCGCGTGGTGGATAGACGCGCAGAACCATTCTGTTCATCTAGTTCTCTGTTCAGTGAACGGTGAGCCTTTTTGCAGGGGATTTAGGTTGCGCAGAACCAGTCAGCTGCATGGTTGCCGGTTCTTGACGCATGTGGATTACTCCCGCAATTTTGATATGCAGGTGGAGTGCAGTGTACGAACGTATGAGAATGTGTGTCAGCATTAAGGGATGGTATGTGTGTACGTAAAGCATTTCCTAACTCAGCAGGATTGATTTCCATGCAATAAAAAAAAACTGCGGCAACAGCATAGTGTTCTCCTGCAGTGGCCAGCGAAGCTGATTTGTTCGTGCAACTAGGGATTCGAATCCCAACCGTGGCAAATATTTAATTTATTTATTTATTCAAGCTCACGGTCAAGTGCAGTGCATTTAGCACTTCTTGAAGGGGTAATTTTAGTTTCAAAACAACCTAATTCGTCATTCCGCGTGGTAATGATAGAGTGAAATATCGATTATTGGCCGCCGCGGTGGCTCAGTGGTTATGGTGCTCGGCTGCTGACCCGAAAGACGCGGGTTCGATCCCGGCCGCGGCGGTGGAAATTCTTTGGAGGAGAAATTCTAGAGGCCCGTGTACTGTGCGATGTCAGTGCACGTTAAAGAACCCCAGGTAGTCGAAATTTCCGGAGCCCTCCACTACGGCATCTCTCATGGCCTTAGTTGCTTTGGGACGTTAAACCCCATAAACCAACCAACCAACCAAATATCGATTATTAAAATTGACGATTAAAGTTTTTTAATTTGCGGGCATGGAAACAGCGTAGCGGCAATGTGGCCTAATCTACGTCTTCTGTTTCTCGAGCAGGTCCTGCTCATCTGCCCTTCTAATCAAGAGAGCGCACGGGACACATGCTGCGTCGGCTCGGATACTAACGTGTCCTGCATCGATGTTGGGCCAGCCATCAGCGGCATCTTCGAACACAGAAATCAAGGATGGGCAATTCGGACCGGTGCCCTCGAACACAGTTGGACAGCTGGGACATCGGCTGTTCCTATAAAACAGGCACCACCGACAGCTCTCTTAAGTGGGCATGGAAGCAACGCAGCGGCAATGTGGCCTAATCTTCGCCTGCTGTTTCTAGAGCAGGTTTGTTACTACTCGTTTGGTGGTTACAAAAATGATGAGCGTTTTGCTATTCTGTTTCCATGCCCAACAGTGATTTTTTCAGAGTTTGCATCGATGCTTTTGTTCTTGTCGGGAGACGTCGAGCTTAACCCACGTTCGAAGATGAGAGGTACAGAGAGCATGAAGACACTCCTGAAGGAACAATGTGAAGGCAAAACGGGAATCCCAGCGGATTCGGAGGAAAAAAAATGCCATAAAAACAATCAAAGATCAAACACAGAGCGTTTCTGATCTTACATAAAGAATGGAGGACTTCGACGCGGTTCTTCGAAAGCAGCATGAAAAGCTAGTTGGTATGAAAGATAGAAGTCGCAGAAATAATATCATAGTTTTCAGAGTTAAGGAAAGTGACAAGGAAACCATCGCAGATCTAAGAAAAGAAGTACTGTGTGAAGTATTCGATAAAAAGCTGAGGGTTTCCTAGAATACAGTAAAACGAATGCACAGAATCGGATGACCGAAGAACAAAAAAGCACGACATTTAATTCTTAGGGTTTATAAATATAGGGGAAAATTTGAAGTCTTTAGGAACTAAAAAGCTGAAGGGTAGCAAAATAAGCCTCAGCGACAACTTTTCGAAGGAAATGCTAGCGAAGCGCAAGCTTCTCTGGGATTCCGAAAAAAAAAGCAAAAAGATCAATGCCATAGCGTGAGTCTCAAGCCTGATAAGCTAGTTATAGATGACGACGTATACCGCTTGGATGATGCAGACGAGTCTCGGGTCAAACTTAGTCGCGATAGGCACTTCTCGTGAGAAATCAAATGAGTGAACCGAATCAAAACCTTCATCTAGTAAGCCACAACGCTCGAAGTTCGGCAAAGAAGATTGGTGGCAGGGAATTTGTGCTTGCGAATCTTGATCCATATGTGGTTACTGTTAGCGAGACATGGTTCCATCCAGAAATACATGATTGTGAAATCTTGACCCCCTCCCCCCCAGTGCATGAAAGTTTTTGGTGCCAGATAAGATGTGGAAGAACGTTATTGCTACTTGGCGCTATTTACAGGGCAGCCAATGCTCCTGTTTCATATTTAAAAGACATAAGGCATTACCTAGATCAAATAGAAACAAGGCCCCATCGCATATTCATTGCAGGAGACTTAAACCTGCTAGGCATTGTTTGGAACTCTCTCGCAGTTAGATCGACAGAAAAGTATGACTGTGAAAGGCTTTTTGATATTTCCTTCAGCCACTAGCTAACAGAGATTGTTTACAAAATCCCCCAGGATATGGGAAACAGGCCACTCTATGCTGGATCTAGTTTCGTCGACGGTCGAATTGAAAGCGTTGAAGTAACAATCGAACATTGTTTACCAAATAAGATCCCGAGCTTGTGTTCGCTTGATTAAAAACTACTCTACCATCGAACTTCAAAGGAACAAACTCTTACAACTCTCCTCATATTTGACACAGCCGATGAAACAAGCATAACTGACTACTGTCATTTTTACTCGGATTTGGCGGTGAGGGTGACGTCAGTGAGTTACGGATGAGTTTCAAGGTCATTATTCTTCATTGCATAGACACATTTGTGCCATTAAGAAAGAAAAAAAGGAATCAACATAATCCATGGATTAATCAAGAGATCATTCGTTTGAAAAGAAGATTAGTCGCCAGGGAAAGAAACTTGCAAGAGATTCCATCGTTATATCCACTTTGCCAAATCTCTTGCGTAGTAAGCTAAAAGAAGCAAGAGCGAAATACTATAACGAAGTATTCCCAACTTTCATCAAGAGATCTCCACATAGGTTCTCGCGTCATATGTCGCGGCCTGATCCTGCTCCCCCTACAATCGTTGTTAGCAATGAAGTTTTAACTGATAGTGCGGGTGTAGTGCCCAGCTACAACCGGCTCTTTCGCTCTGTTTTCTGTGCCACCAAAACAGAAATCTGAACCCGAGCTGAAACCGTCATCAGTGCCACGTTCAGGAATTCCTGATATGAAAATAACTCAGGAAGGAATAGTGTCTCCTCTCCTTAATTTTGACGAAAATACATCGGTTGGTCAAGACGGAGTACCAAATGCATTCTTAAAAAGGTACGCGTAATGGATTGTGCACTATCTCCTGGTTATTTTTAATACCTCGCTTCAACAGAAGCAGGTCCCGGATTACTGGCGTTTAACTAAGGTAGTGCCAATACCGAAATGAGGAGTCCGACAGAATGTCGAAAATTATCGGCCAATCTTACTCATATCCGCAAGTTGAAAGCTTCTACAACACGTCATTTCCAAACCAATATACGCTTATATGGAAGAAACAAATGCCTTTTTTTCTAACCAGTCCGGATTAAGGCAATAACTTTCCACTGTGACACAACTACTACAAACAATGAATGACTTTGCAAGGGCACTGGATAATAGAGGATAGGTTGACGCAATATGCCTTCGACAAAGTGTGCCATACTGACCTTATTGAAGAATTAAATGTGGTGGGAATCAATTGTACTGTGATACACTGGATAAGCGCGTAGGTGTCAAATACAGCCCAGTTTGTTGAGATTAATGGTTGTACAATAGAATGCTTAAACGTAACTTCCGACGTCCCTCAGGGATCTGTCCTGGGACGTTTTATTTTTAATCTATATCAATGACTTTAATTCTAATATTGATAAAAATGTACTATATGGCTTTTCGCTGATGATTGTTTACTTGATCGAGAAATAAGGGTCAAAGGCGATCAAAAATTGTTAAGTGATACTTTGATTAATGTTTAACAGTAGTGCAACAAATGGAAAATGAAAATCAATTTGGGAAAAAACAGTTGTCTTAAGTATAAGTAGCAAGATTAAACCTTGCATTCAAAATAGTTAGATGCTAGGCTTCACTGAACTGAAAACAGTTGATGCAGCCAAATACTTGGGAGCAACCACAGCTAGTTCTTTAGTTGTAGTACCCACATTAACCAGATTTGTTCAACTGCAGAAAAAAACAGTGATTCTTGCGTCGGAAATTAAAACTCGCCTATCAATCTGCGACACTTGCAGCTTATTTAGCATACGTGAAACCCACATTAGAGTATGCCAGTGTTATCTTGGCCCCCTTCCAAATCAGACTAATTGAAAGACTCGAGGCAGTGCAACGCAGAGCAGCCAGATTTATCTCATCAAAATATTCACGCAAAGATTCGGTCACACAAGTGCTCAGTTCATTAGAGTTAGCTTCTTTAGCAGATGTAACAAGTGAAGGCGGGCTAGTTGGTGGTTGACAATAGAGTGCATATTACAACCGCGCAAAACGACGAGGGACGAAGAGAGGAAAGAACAGGACAAGACGCGGAACTTCAACTAAGGTTTACTACAGGAAAACCACATTGATACAAGATTCGTAATCACACCTGATAAAGAGCCGACACCATCACGCGGGCCCACAGGCACGTGGGCCCGCGTGGCACAAGTTAGCATCTATATAGTTGAATTCTTTCTTGGATAACCATACTGAATTGTAGTTGATGGAACGGTCATTTTCTTTTTTTATGGAGTAGGCTTCAAAAATTTCCCTGCTAAGCTGGGTCGCCGATTTTTTCAAGACAATTGTGTCGCGGAACCTGGGCGTGCAGTTACATCAATGGCGACAATGATCTGCCAGTTCCCCCCCCCCCCCCCCCCCCCCCCCCCGCCAATGATTCAACGGCTGCGCGATGCTCCGGAAGTCTAACATTCAGGCAACGTCCAGTTTGCCCTATGTAGCAATTCCCACATGTGAGGGGTATTTTGTACACCACCCCAGCTTTGCAGGGAACGAACCTGTCTACGTGCTTAGTGCGGCACTCATTCTCTTTTCCACTTCCCTGCACCATATTGCACATATGGTACGATCATCTCACTTCGAGAAAACCTTCTACGAGCTCCGGTACGATCATCTCGTCATTTATTTAACTCCTTAAGCATACAGCGTTTGCACGGCTCCACCAATTATTTCAATAAATCTTTCCTTCCCAGTGCGATAGAAAGCTGGAATAACCTCCCCGAACACATTGTCATTGAGACTAATCCTTCCAGATTCAGACAGCTCCTAATCGACCATCTCAACGACAAATAATTTTTTCCTGCACCCAATGCCAGCTTCCAAGCCCTGCAAACTGACCAGCCTGTTCTACTTCCAAAGTTGTAATTTGTTTTTGTTTATATTTCTGCTACACTCTGCCATGACGTGATTATTTGAATTTGTTACTTGTCTTTTTTCGCCTTGTTCTACTTTTTTTTCTATTCTATACTTTATATTTTCTATATTTTTCTGTATTTCTATATTCCTTCTATATTTATACATTCATGTATGACTGCTGAACACCCCTGTAACACGTCCCCCCCCCCCTTATGTAATGTCCCTAACGGGACCCTTAAGGGCTCATAAATGATGATGATGATGATGATGATGCCCGAAAGCTTTTTGGGCGCCGTGAAGACCACCGGGACATCCCATTTCATAGCCACTTTTTTGAGGCGATGGGAGATCGGTGGAAGTATGGCATAGCCACGGGTCTCCGGCGTTGCAGTTCTTCACTTGGGCTGTGCTTCGGTGGGCATCGAGCTTCCTTGGCAAGGGCTTCTATCACCGAGGTGACCATCTCTCGAGGAAAACCAGCACTACTCAGACGTTGTAACTGAAATCGCACGCTAACCTGAATTTCATGTGCGCAAGACTTATCAAGAGCAGCGCGCAGGCAGTTTTTTGCTTTTCCCCTTTTAATAAGGTTTGAATGAGCTGACTGGTGGTTTAAAATACCTTTTTTTTTGAGCGAAGCTGGTACCTCCAACACACCTGGGTTCCACTAGTACTATCAACAATACATATGTCCAAAAACTGCAAGCATCCCTGCGATGGCAACTCATAGGTGATGTTCAACCCAAAGGCACACTCACTGAAGAGTTTAAGGATTCGGTTCACTACTCTAATGGCCCCTTCTGGAGATACCCCTTTCAAGAAAATGGCATAATCGTCAGTATACCTAAAAATCTTAGCCGAGTGGGCTGTGTCGAGGCTTGCAGCGATTCGCTTGTTACAATATGATAAAAAGATGTCACTTAACAATGGGGCAATACATGAACCGATGCACACACCATGCTTCTGAATGTAATTATTTCCCTCAAAATTAACTATGGTCGAAGCAAGATAAAAACGGAGCATTTTTACAAAGTCATCCCCACTCACGCCACATGCGTTTTGAAAAGCCACTGAGCCGTAGGCATCTATGGTAGTATCCTTAAGAGCACAAAGCAGTTTGTCTTGTGGTATAGAATGAAAAAGGTCAAAAAGTCAATTGAAAAAGGAAACAACGATTCACCTGTGCTTACATGGTCCCTAAGAAATAGGATGAGCTCTTCAGAATTCTTACAAGAACGGGTCCTCAAAGCTGAGTAAGCGTAGGTGTGTCTGAAGAAACTTCGAGATTGCGTCCTGCCACGTATCACGTTCGGATACAATGGCTCGAAAAGGAATATCTTGTTTGTGGTTCTTTCCGGAAAAGAAAATGCTAAATGCTCCGCTCGACGCACCTTTCACGGTCGAACAGAGCCTCTCCAGATTCAATCCTTCACACAAACCAATCGCTAGTTTCTTCAACTTCGCGGCGCTAAACTTCGTGGGGGAGGAGTTTTTTGTAACAGCTTCTCTCACTTTTAGATGATGTACTGAATTAGGCAGAACTGCAAAACTACCCTCTTTATCAGAGATCATAAAGGCAAGATCATTCTGCTTAAGGTACTCAACAGTCTTTTTTACATAAAGTTTTTGTTTCTGTTGCGAGCGCTTCGTAACAAGGGAACTTACACCTTCCGAAATACATCAGCCTTTTTCCTTCTCTGGGGCACGTCTAACGATATTTTTGACAAGCGACAAGAGCTCTACCGGGGAATCCTCAGGTTCTGTGCAGAACATAGGACCTTTGGACAACACCGAATCAACATATTGTTACGTTCTGGGCGAGCCGAGTGAGACGCGCGCCGGCGTTCTGGGCCAGCCGAGTGAGACGCCCGCCGGTGTTCTAGACCAGCCGAGTGGGACGCGTGCCGGCGTTCTAGGCGAGCCGAGTGGGACGCGCGCCGGCGTTCTGGGGATGCTATATAAACGCCACGGCAGAGCGCTGCGCCGCTCTTTCCTGCCCGTCTGCCGAGTTGGAATAAAGGCGTTCCAGACAACCTTCGGTGTCGCCGCTTGCTCGTCGTTCGTCGATTCGCCAGAAACGTAACAATATGTAGGTACACCACAGTCACCAATGTATGAAACTTTACCTGGCTGCGGATTTATCTCTTTCCGACTTTTAAACCAATCGAGGAGCCCTGGAAGGCATGGGGACCACAGAAATTCAGTGATAAAGCTACACTCACGAGAGTACCGTCTATACACGGCATCACAGTTCTCCGTTCCCCCGACTTGGGATGCTGCGAGGACCCGTAGGCAACCTTGAAGATGTCGGACTTACCTCCATAGTTCGGACCGTAGTATCTTCATCAGTCTGGTAGAATGCCTTTGCGAGGGGATGCCCGGGGAGAAGGGGAGAATGACCTCTGGAAGGACGAGCAGGTGGTTCAAGGCGAAGGCACACACGCGTGCACAACAGATGATGATGGGCGTCAAGTTAACAAGTGTAATGGCTGAATTCACACAAAGAAAGGTAGGTAGAACAGGGCTCATTGAACTAGAAAGTAGCACGTGTAACAAGTTAAGGCGGGCTAGTTGGTGGTTGGCAATGGAGTGCATATTGCAACCGCGCAAAACGACGAGAGACGAAGAGAGGAAAGCACAGGACAAGACGCGGAATTTCTACTAAGGTTTACTACAGCAAAACCACCTTCATACAATATTCGTAATCACACCTGATAAACAGCCGACACCATCACATTATACAAGCACGGGGGGGCAGGTGGCACAAGTTAGAATCTATATAGTTGAATTCTTTCTTGGATAACCATACTGAAGTGGAGCTGATGCAACGGTCATTTTCTTTTTTTATGCAGTAGGCTTCAAAAATTTCCCTGCTAAGCTGGGTCGTCAATTTTTTCAAGACAGTTGTGTCGCGGAACCTGGGCGTGCAGTTACAACAATGGCGACAATGTTTCGCCAGTTCCCCGCCCCCCGCCAATGATTCAACGGCTGCGCGATGCTCCGGAAGTCTAACATTCAGGCAACGTCCAGTTTGCCCTATGTAGCAATTTCCACACTTGAGGGATATTTTGTACACCACCCCAGTTTTGCAGGAAACGAACCCGTCTACGTGCTTAGTGCGGCACTCATTCTTTTTTCTACTTCCCTGTACCATATTGCACATGCCCGAAAGCTTTTTGGGCGCCGTGAAGACCACCGGGAATCACATTTCATGGCCACTTTTTTGAGGCGATGAGAGATCTGGTGGAAGTATGGCATAGCCACGGGTCTCCGGCGTTGCAGTTTTTCAATTGGGCTGTGCTTCGGTGGGCATCGAGCTTCTTTGGCAAGGGCTTCTATCACCGAGGTGACCATCTCTCGAGGAAAACCAGCACTACTCAGGCGTTGTAACTGAAATCGCACGCTATCCTGCATTTCATGTGGGCAAGACTTATCATGAGCAGCGCGCAGGCAGTTTTTTGCTCTTCCCCTTTTAATAAGGTTTGAATGAGCTGACTGGTGATTTAAAATACCTTTTTTTAGCGAGGCTGCTACCTCCAACACACCTGGTTTCCACTACTACTAGTAACAATAAATATGTCCAAAAACTGCAAGCATCCCTGCGATGGCAACTCAGAGGAAAACCCAAAGGCACACTCACTGAAGAGTTTAAGGATTGGGTTCACTACTGTAATGACTGTAATGGCACCTGATACAACTTCTGAGTAGTGCTGGTTTTCTTAGAGAGATGGTCACCTCGGTGATAGAAGCCCTTGCCAAGGAAGCTCGATGCCCACCGAAGCACAGCCCAAGTGAAGAACTGCAACGCCGGAGACCCGTAGCTATGCCATACTTCCACCAGATCTCCCGTCGCCTCAAAAAAGTGGCCATTAAATGTGATGTCCCGGTGGTCTTCACGGCGCCCAAAAAGCTTTCGGGCATGTGCAATATGGTATGTTTCGAAATGTTTAAATGTTTTGTTTAAATGTAAAATGTTTAAATGTGAAATGTTTTAAGCTGTATGTTTAAATTATCTCATTCGGTAATGTGTTTCGAAATATGGAACGTCTAAAATACGCATTTGAAAGCTCGTTGAGTTGGCGTTCCCGCTTTGCATATTTATAAAACGTCGTCTCTCGCACTTATTATGCATAAAATACAGGCGCAATTGGTGCGTTTGATGATATAGAAAAAGTTAACTTGATTTCGGCTATGGTACCAAGCGCAGCGGCACCGTTTTATCTTTGGATATTCGGAGGAAGCTAACTCAACAAGCTTTTAAATGTGTATTCTTGACGATCGATATTTAGAACCACATTGCCGATTAAGAAAATTTTAAATATAAGGGTGACCTTCGAAGTTGACGGATATTAGTTTTGCAATACAGCTTTTCCCCTAATGTCAAGAATTAAAAAGACTTAGTTGATTTAAATTAATTATTGGATTAGTTATTGATCCATATGAGGTATACATAATGGTCGTATTGCTGTATAATTCAGCTCAACAGAACATACCAACGCATCAAAATATGTAGCTGTATGGGGCAAGAAATCTGTAAAATCTGTAAAGATGCAAAAAATCATTCTGTATATCCTCTTATGCAGCTTGCAGCCCACGTGGCTTTTGTGAAATCCCGCGCAGCCATCTACAGCATTTTCCGATTCTCTCCTGGCAAGGATAACCTTTGAAGTTTTTCTAGGCTGAATCTATATGTAGCTCCACTAAAGCTGTTTCATCGTCGTAGTCATCTTGCTTTCTGCGCGCAAAAACCCCATACACCATGCGTTTCAGGCTTAAACGCGGAACTCGCTCCAGGAAGCCAAGCCACCGTCGCTGTTTCTAACGAAGGGACTCGAGCATAACGCATTAAATGTCTGCTTCATTAACGGATTACTCCAGTCGAACTAGATTATTTCGGATAACGTCATTAAAGGTTTACTCAAACCGAACTAGAGCATTTCGGGTGGCGTGCTTAAAGGATTACTCGAAGTGCACACGAGCTTTCGTCGTGGCGTGGTTAAATGCCACTGGAAGCACGCCGAGGAGGAAAAAGGGAATAACAGGCCGCGGACGGAATACGACACGCGTGCTAAAGAAAGAACATTTCGCAGGCGGCCGGCCGGACTTCATTTCCTGTCAGCGCGCCGGACTTTCGCGCTGCGAAGCGGGAAGGCTTTTGATGCCGCCGAGCCTGGATACGCTTTTGCGGACGGATTTGCAGTGGGAGGGCACACATGATCTGAAATGAAAGACAACCTGCGAAGTGTTTGGAAATGGAATCGTAGACAAGGGTGGTGCGATGCTCCTGCTGTAACCGCAGGGGTCGCGGTCGGACAAGAGCCACCTACAGGGCCGTAAATTTTCCGCGGCGTGTCGCTCCTTTGGGTGAGAAAACGTCGTATGCTTCGGACGCGGAAACTCTTTCTGGCGAACGACAACGGCCGCGTTGCAAATTTAAATAGTAGAGCTTACTCGAAGCGACTAGCGCCCGCACTAAAGAAACTAGCCGTTTATAATGTACTCTGACTAGCGCTTAAGACATACAAGGGCTTACTGACCAGTCCAAACATCAGTAAAACTTCGTTATATGGTTCGTACTGCCTTCCTGGCGGCTGTTAATATATATATATATACGCGGGATGGAACCCGCGTCTTTTGGGTCAGCAGCCGAGCGCCTTAACCACTGAGCCACCGCGGCGGGGAGATATTTAAGGAGCCTAATAGTGATACTTAAATACTTAACTATTCAATATCAGTTAACCAGCCTACTAGTTAGGATGTCTTAGCGGTATTGTGATGTGCCGTGTTTGTCAAAAGTAACCAGGCTGCATGATTTGCTTCTAGCTTGTATAGTGGAGCCCTTGTGACTTTCCTAAAAATCAAAGGTTGTTGGAAGGTAAGAAGCCCCCTGACCTTTAACGTCCATTTCAGCTTCAGGGAAGCTGTAAGGGCTCCACTGTACGAGCTAGAAGGAAACCATGCAGCCTGGTTACTTTTAACAGAGACTGTACTACAGTTATGAGAATGTTATGCCGAAAAAAGCGCTCTTCGAACTGAGAAAGCCTATTTTTAAATATTCCTTAAATTCTTAATTGAAACATCCTCTTTATATATATATATATGTTTCAATTAAGAATTTACGGAATATTTAAAAAGAGGCTTTCTCAGTTCGAAGAGCGCTTTTTTCGGCATAACATTCTCATAACTGTAGTACAGTGAACTAAGAACGAAAACCACGCAAAGGACGATACACAGGAAAGAAGTAGACAGGACGAGCGCGGACTTGCAACTGTTTATTGAAACACATCTTCCTTCCATCACCAAACCTACGCATGCGCAACAAGCGAACTCTATCTTATCGAGTTCAGGAACTTCAGTTCCTTCTTGTACAGATGAACCGAAGCCTCGCTTACACACTTTTCGGGCCCATATCTATCAATCTGCCAGGCTTCGATGACCTTACGTGTTTTCTGGTCTTTGGCCCTTCCGATTATCTTTGTACGCTCAAAGAGTGGCGTGCATTTGTTGTCACAAGAAAGACAGTGTTTTGGCAAATGCATGCCGCTGTGAGAGCCCAACGAAGTTTTATGTTCTTGTAGGCGCTTATTAATGCAGCGTCCCGTTTGTCCCACGTAAACTGAGCCGCAACTAAGCGGGATTTCATACACTACTCCCATTCTACAGGACACAAACTTGATTTTGTGGTTTGCACCACAGCCTGCTTTTGTTCTCGATTCATTGTTAGCGCGCACAAACGGGACAGCTTACAAGGCGCCGAAAAGAAAATTTCCACACCTAATTTTCTTGCCACCCTCTTCAGGCCATGCGAGGTCTTATGAACATAGGGCAGTACTTCAAATTTCCGCCTCTCACGAATGCCAGATTCTCGAGCACTAGAAGTTGGGATGAGGGTTTTCAACAGAGACCCGGCAGCGGCCTGCAGAAGCGACGAGGGAAACCCTGCAGAACTTAGGCGTGCGACTTGAGCGGAAAAGCTGAGTGAAACCTTGTGAAAACAGGACTTCAATAATGATGACCTCAAGCAGGATGAAGCAATTCCTCTCTTAATAAGCTTAGAGTGACAGGAGTCATAGGGTAAAAAGGCCTTTTTTGTTCTAGGCATGTACATCCAACACAGTCTTTGTCAAATATATATATATATATATTTCTAATCAATTATCTTTAAGCGATAACATATTCAATAATATTCTCCATTGATCAACTGATCAACACCACAAAATAAATAGATATAAATAAAATCCCCTGTGTTCCTTGGTTCCTCTGGCTGCTGGCTTCTCTTATATATATATATATATATATATATATATATATATATATATATATATATATATATATATATATATATATATATATATATATATATGGCAGAAAGAAGAGGGCACTGGCGGAAGCACTTTATTACTAACATTTCGCATTTTCGGCTTGGATCCGGCCTTCTAATGCACCCAAGAATACATGCTTAATTAGGAACGAATTTTGTACCCATCGACGTACCACTGATTTGAACATAATGATCGCTATTAAATTCAAAATTGTTGAGCTCAACGACTAATTACAGCAGAGCAGCAAGGGTTCCGCCACCGACAAGATTGTTAATGCATAAAGTCTCAGAGACTTGTTTTGCGGATTGAATACCGTCCTTGTGGGGTATGTTTGTGTACAGCGAACATACATCTAAGGTAACGAGAAAGGAGTCGCAAGGGATGTAAAGGTCAGCAATGTCGAGAAAGAGTGTGGTTGCTCTCTTTTATATAAGACGAAAATGTTGAGGGGATGTTGCTGACCAGAGTATCAACAAAACAATAAAGGTTTTCCGTTACAGTTCCTATGCCTGAAACCATTAGGGAATGGAATAGGCTGTGTAGTGATGGCGTGGGTGCTGTTTCAAAAGATGCTTTCTTTTCTATGTTGTAAATGGATGTGTGCATGTCTAGCATTTTACATTTATTTTGTATTTTTTCTGGTCTTTATATTTTTAACTCTTCCTGGGAGCAGAGGTGTCCTAATTTGTGTAGGTTATGTATTTCTTATTGTACCCCCCCCCCCCACTGTAATGCCTTGGCGCTGTGGCATCTTTGATAAATAAATAAATTAAATAAACAAATTGGTGGTCCAGGGACGTCAGGCTTGTGTACTGTCAGCGTCAATTGAAACGCGAACAAGCCAATTGAAACGCGAACAGCACAAATCGCAGATATTAAACTAGGGAGGCAAAATACATGAGCAGTTGATTTTCCCATCGAAATGGAAAAGACAGCTCTTCTGAAATGTTAATAGCCCACGCCTGTATTTCACCTCCATCCTCTAATATGCTTGATTTTTTGTGCTCGCGTCTCAGGTGTTTTGTTCGCATTTCATTTGACGCTTATAGTACCTTCGGCAACAGATAGAATCTTCCTGAAATCGGGCTTAGTAGAAGAATGGAGTGCTTGTCGTGATCAGTGATTCTTTTTTCTTTGCACAGTTTTTCAATAGCTTCTTTAATCATGGAATAGAACAGCTCAGTGGGATTATTTTCCAGTTTCTCATCGAGCATAGAATCAGCCAATTGTCTGTCAGCCTCCGCAACGTAGTCGTTCATGTTCATAATCACGATCGCACCCCTTTTTTTGGCGGGCTTGATGGCTATGTCATTATTGTTCGGCAATTTTTTAATCGCATTGCTTTCCTCAGCTGAAATACTGTGTTTTAATCGACGTTGCCCGGTGTAGGCATACAGTATGTCGTTTGGAACTGAATTTATGTAAAGATCAAGACATCTGTTGCGCTGGCTGAAAGGTTTGCACTGTTTGTTTGAACCCGAGTGGCTAGTCGCGTTGTATGGGGCGGGTCGATTGTAAAAGTATTCGCGTAGTCGGAGATTTCTAGCGAAATTATCTAAGTCTTTCAGTGGTTGAAATTCATCAAAACCACCGGTGCTGTGACAGACATGCAACCCTCGTTACAAAGCACTAACCTCTTTGCTGGATAAGCTGTAACTGGAAAGATTGATTATGTTATGGCAATCTGCTGGGTAATTAGATGTCCTTACGGTTGTTTCATCTCTTGTCAGAGCTTGCGATGACTCAGGCACGGGCACGTCATCACGAAGGAGTTTTTTCCTTTTACCGCGCCGGTTTCACCTTCTTTCTCTTGACGGTATGTGTTTAACAATGAGATCCCTTGATCCGACAATCTAGACTGAGAAAGAAGCTGGTTCTCTTTGTTCAGCAGTGACTTAGCATAATGCTCATAGTGGCACGCGACTATACGGGTCAGTTGTAAGGAGGCTTTCTTGAGCGTTTGATCCCATTTAGCACGGCTGACAGCAGACAGATCTACGGCAGGCTTCTTCATAATAGTGAGGCCTTTGGGGCAATGGACGCAGCTAGGTACGTCTTTAAAGTAGACACATGCAGACTGGAGCGGACTCTCTTCTTAACTACTTTACGCGCCCGTAGAAAATTGCTATTCATGCCAATAGAAAGGGTCACACTAGAAGAATGCTTAGGGCCTAGTCAGTTGCGTGAGGGCAACTGGGACACCTCGGCGGGACATGCACACGGGTGTGGCGCTTGACCTAACTAGAGGGGCAGATATGGCGGCGAGAGGAGCACTAGATGATTGGTAGGAAGGGGGTCCAGTAGAGCTAGACGTTCGACGACGTGGAGAAGGGCTGAGTGGCTCCGAATCATGGATCGAAGTACGCTTTCCTCGCGGTCGTTTACGCCCGGAAGGGAAGGGGGGGGGGGGGGGGGGGGGGGAGGCGAAACAGGCCGAAACATAGGGCAAACCGAAACTTTCTTTCGTTTTCGCTTCAACAACCACAAGGCTCAATGCGCTTCTCTCCCCAACCTTCTCCTATCTAAACACTTCAGAATTTCCGGTCACCCATTCGACAAAATAAGAGTTACCATTTTACAATCAGGTTTTAGGACACATCATGATAGAGGAACCTGGGAGTCATATCTCATTTAGAAATTTGATACTGTTGCAGCTGGTTTAAACAAAAGTGCTGTGTACTGTCTTGTCTGCCCCGCTAACTAATTTGCTTACCAGAGTTTTGAATTTTCGCTTTTTTTCTGTATATTTCGTTGTCATTCCTGTTTGTATCCACGTAGCCAGGTGCGTTCCGTGCTTTCTTCCTTGTCTTGATATGTTCTTGACAACACAATTGTTCACTTTAACAAAGGCCGGACCCCGGCTGAAACGCACCAAAGTGCCTTTCGCCAGAGCCCTTTTTCTGCTACATGCCCCGGAAACCAACGTCTTTTAATTTCGATCATATATATATATATATATATATATATATATATATATATATATATATATATATGTGATCGAAACCAAGGGGCACAGGGGATTTTTTTTAATTTATTTATTTATTTTGTGGTGTTGATCAATTTAGAATATTACTGAATATGTTATCGCTTAAACCTAATTGATTAGAAAAGCAGCAGAAAAAACAACCACATGCCGCCGGTGGGATCCGAACCCACGACCTCCGAATATATATATATATATTGTAAAGAGGAAGATGAGCAGCGGCGGCAGCCGCACCGCTAGCGCGCGGCGCGAGATCGCTGGCTTGATGACCGAAGCTCGGACCGGCGTTTTAGCTTGCTGTCCTTAAGCTATTTCCCCGGAAATCCTTCTACAATTTGGTGGAGCTGTGCTGGGTACAGCCTTTGGCCTACGTCCTGGAGCTTCGCAGCAGAACCATCGCTTCAGCTATGTCTACCGACGCAAGCCAGTCATCTTCCCTTTCGCCTACTCCCGTCGTTTGCCCTGACGCTCTCCGACAGCGGGACCCAGCCATTTTTAGCGGGTCCGATGATCACGACGTGGAGGATTGGCTTGCTTCCTACGAGCGGGTAAGCGGCCACAACCGGTGGAACGACGCCATGAAACTGAACAACGTGGTGTTTTACCTCTCGGACGTGGCCAGCCTATGACACAGGAACCACGAAGCACACTTTACCACCTGGTCTGCCTTGAAACGAGCCTTTTCAGATATCTTTGGGCGCCCTGTAGTACGCAAGCTGCGCGCCGAACAGCGCCTGCGAGTGAGAGCCCAACTGCAGGGAGAATCGTTCACGAGTTATATCGAGGACGTCATCAACCTCTGTACAAGGGTAGACTCGTCTATGTCCGAGGCGAACCGGATTAAGCATGTCCTGAAAGGCATCGAAACTGAAGCATTTCAAACCCTTATCGCCCGGAACCCTACCACCGTTGCCGACGTATTCACCCTGTGTCAGAGCTACGACGAGCTCCGCAAGCAGCGCATTCTGGTGCCATCACCTTCCGTGCAGCCTGACTCGCTTTCCAGCCTCGCTGTAACAAGCTCTCACAGCTCGCTGCTTGACCAGATCAAAGACTTTGTGCGTGAGGAGGTGGCTCGACAGCTGTCACTTCTTCACGGCGTTCAGGGACCTCCCTCCAACCTGGATCCGACCCTCCAAACTGTGATTCGCGAGCAAGTGACCGAAGCGCTACCACCTGTTCGTCCGCCGATTCCTGCTGCAGCGCCGCTCACATACGCCGACGCCATCCGAAGACCACGGGCCGAGCCGTTTGTCCCGTTCTATCCTCCGACGCCGCCGCCTGCCTTTCCAACCCGACCACCTCCTGCTCGTGTCATCCCTTGGCGCACCCGTGACAACCTTCCCATTTGCTATGCATGTGGTGTCCCTGGTCACGTTGTGCGCCTCTGCCGACGCCATGTGCTACCTCCCGTGGATGACCCCAGAACCTCCGTCTACGCGGCACCACAGCCCCCGCCACGTCCGTCGGCTGCAGAACAGCTTGATGCCTCCGATCGCCAACCGTATTCTCGCCGCCGTTCGCCGTCCCCGCGCCGCCGTTCTGTCTCGCCACTGCATCCTCATTCCCCTATGCGCCAGGAAAACTAGTTGCCGCAGTTCCCGAGGCAAGAACTGCGTATTCGGCGACAAGTTCAAGGCCTTGTTTGTCCCCAGCAAATGTGCTCGACGTTTCTGTGGAGGGCGACACCGCCTTGGCGCTTGTCGATACTGGCGCTGCTGTTTCTGTGATGAATGAGAAACTGTGCCGCAAACTTCGTAAAGTGACGACGCCGTTATCCGAATTTTCGCTAATACGCAGCGAATCTCGCCTTTAGCCGCCTGCACAGCCAGGGTGATCATTCAGGGTTATTTATATACTGTTGAATTCGTTGTTCTCTCATCGTGCTCGCATGACATTATTTTAGGCTGGGACTTTGTTTCCCAACATGAGGCCCTCATCGACTGGGCTTGCGCCGAGCTCGAACTTCTTCCGTGCAGTGCTACCTCGCCTGATACGTCATCTTCGTGGGGCAAACTGTCTGTGGCTGACGACATCGAGATTCTTCCATGCTCATCTGTTCCTGTCCCTGTCTCCTGCCTCACCGCATCCGACGGCGCCGTCGTCTTTACACCATCCGACGTCTTCATCTCTCGACACGGTCTGCCTCTGCCATTCGCTGTGCTTACTGTTCAAGACGGCTACAGCCTCATCCCGATCTCGAACCCTTTTTTGAGCCCCGGCATATTTCTCCGTGGCGAATGCCTTGGCCACATTCAGCCCGTCGACTCTTTGCTCGATCCCGAACGATGCGCCGAATCATGTTCTCTTGCTACTAATTCTCTTACTTTGCCCGCATCTCCCGCTTTGGCCACAGACGATGCCTTTGCTTATTCCGTCGACGCCAGTCTTGCCACACCGCAACGCGCCCGACTTCTTCACCTACTGAACCAGTTTCCTACTTCTTTCGACGTGGCTCAAAACCGACTCGGATATATATATATATATATATATATATATATATATATATATATATATATATATATATATCGGTCTTCCGATCGAAACGTCGAGTTGAATAAATATGTTTCCTTTAACGAAGCGTATACTTCGCTATATATTCTTATAAGCAGTCTAGTACTTCCCGCTTTCGCAACCCATATATATATATATATATATATATATATATATATATATATATATATATATATATATATATATATATATATATATATATATATATATAAGCGCGTGTGCGTGTGCGTGTGTGCGCGCGCGTGTGTGTGTGTGTAAGCAGAACGTTACGACAGAAGTAACTCTTCGTTTTTGGTGTTTATATCGCCAACAGTATTGGGAATGATATTCCCTTTTCAGGGCAGGTTCACAACGATTCACTTCAGTGAATGCAGGGAGACTGAGCGACCGGGCAGGTATAATCCCCGCCATCGCAACAAATTTGAGAGTGTGTAACAGAGCACGCAACAGGTCTTACAGCGGTCGCGGCTTAACAAGACAGACGCAGTGCTGTCTTCTTTAACCGCGATAACGATGCCCAGTCCACACCCCCCTTTACTTCCTCGTTTGTGCTTTTGCCGTTGGTACCTAGTGATA
This sequence comes from Amblyomma mixtum, assembly GCF_055824585.1. Classification (NCBI taxonomy): domain Eukaryota; kingdom Metazoa; phylum Arthropoda; class Arachnida; order Ixodida; family Ixodidae; genus Amblyomma; species Amblyomma mixtum. Next base: position 24,545,146 of record NC_143014.1, read on the forward strand.
ATTTTCCAGCAGCTCTGATTTATTTCTAGTCTCGACTGAACTTCTGCCCTTAGGCAAAAAACCGGATTCCCGAAAGTAAACGCTGGCGCCAATATTCCTTTCCAAACACCTCTCAGTACTTCATACTTGTCGTACTAATATAATTCCATATGTTTCATGGTCACAGCATCTTTTCACCTTTTCCCGCCGACAATCTTTTCGTGCATTTCCATCTGTATCTGTCCTTAGTTTATCCATACTCCGAGGTATTCGTTTGGTTTGGTTTATTGAGGGGTTAACGTCCCGGAGCAATTCAGGCTATGAGGGACGCCGTAGTGAAGGGCTACGGAAATTTCGATCAACTCGGGTCCTTTAACGTGCACTGACATCGCACAGTACACGGGCGTCTGGAATTTCACCTTCATCGAAATTCAGCCGCCACGGCCGGGATCGAACCCGCGTCTTTCGGGTCAGCAGCCGAGCACCGTAACCACTGAGCCACCGCGGCGGGGCCCGAGGTATTCGTATTCTGCCAGTTTGGATATGTCATGGCCTTCCATTGTAAGCCCCTGATCGTTGAAAATCATCAGACTTGACTTAGTTGCGCTAAATGTGCAGCCTAGAGCATCACCTTTATCTCCAGAACAATTAACCAGAGTTTGCATGTCTTCCTGGCTATCCGCAAAGAGTACAATATCATACGCATACCATAAAACAGGCAGCCGCTGCTCTACGACCTTCCCGCTTAAAGGTGCACTGAAGAGGATTCTGAACTTGTCTTTTTGCCGCGGGAACTCGATCTACACGTTCCTAGCATTCTTAGAAACAGTGACTTATTGCCCTGTGTGGCCGATTTCCCCAATTAAATCGAATTAACGTCCGGCTCCCGCCCTTTTTTTTGAATTCTGCCTCGTACGATGGGCGGAGTCGACCAACGCGTGAAGTTCCTTTCAGCCAGCTCCGTGGAGGCTTTGCTTTCACTTTATTTTGTTTTTTAGGTTTCCATGAATAAATAGTTTCATTCGCAGATAATATAGCCGCAAAATAAGCCCGCAGAAATAAAAATACGCGCGGACTATTTGCTACTACGGACTACTACGTATTACTCCGCCGATGGCAGAGCGGCAAGCCGCCACGGGACTGGGTGAAAGGCACTCCACGCGTTGGTCGACTCCGCCCACCGTAGGAGGCAGAATTCAAAAAAAAAGGGCGGGAGCCGGACGTTAATTCGATTTAATTAGGGAAATTGGCCACACAGGGCAATAAGTCGCAGTTCCTAAGAATGCTAGGAACGTGTAGATCGAGTTCCCGCGGCAAAAAGACAAGTTCAGATTCCTCTTCAGTGCACCTTTAATGTGTACGACAGATTATCGCCTGCAATGCTTTCTCGTAACGTAAAGAAGGCTACGGGAATATAATACAAACGATAATAAATATAATGCAAACTTGAATATAATAAATATGTAAAGCACATATTTATTGTATTCAAGTGCGTAATTTCATGTTTATCGTATGGAGTTCATAACGACTGGTGTCCCGTCTTAAACACAAAAGAAAGCTCGCCAGAGCGCCGATTAGCGGCTGTTTCCCCCTCAGTCTCCCGCAACGTTCGCCCTACCCGCGCCCTACGTCAAAATGGCGTAGCGGCTAAGCGAGCCGGTTCCAAAGGGAACTGCTTTATGGATTCAGCCCAGCTATTTTAACGGAATAGATCGGCTGCGCTCTAAGTTCCACCCGCCGCGGTGGCTCACTGGTTAAGGCGCTCGTCGACTGAGCCGAGTACACGGGTTCGAATGCGACCGTGGCAGCGGCGTTTCGATGGAGGCGAAACGCAAAAGGCGCCCGTGTGCTGTGCGATGTCAGTGCGCGTTAAAAATCCCCATGCGGCCGCAATTATTCCGGAGACCTCCACTACGGCACCTCTTTCTTCTTTAACTCCCACCTCCCTCCCTTCTCTTACGGCGTGGTTCAGGTGTCCACCGAGATATGTGAGACAGATACTGCGCCATTTCCTTTCCTCAATAAACCAATTTACGTCTAACTTCCGTGGCCGCTCTCTCGGTGGCCAACCAGAGCCTCAAGCCAACACTGCAGCACACGTATTATGCATTCAGGGGACCTGCACATTCTCGGGCAGTGAGATGCACGACAACATCCGGCGCTGCGTTGTTTGCGCAACGCTTGCCAAAGGCCACAGTGCCCCAGTCAGCGAGTAAATAAGCCATTTCAGGTGGTTCTCATTCCCAGTGGTTGCTTGGCGCGTTGCTCCATGCATTATGCAGCTGTGACATCATATCCGCCGTTGCCCGTTGGTTCAACGACACTATCGATGTCCCCGCGCACCCTCTTTATGAGCAGGGGTTGATGTTAATGGAGGTTGCCTTGTAGCGCTCAGTATTGATCGCGAGCTCGCATATGAGGCGTTCATAACCAAAGGTTCGATAAACGGCAGCGCGCAGCGGAGATACCAAAACTATTCTGGGCGCTTCATTTGGCGCATACGCATATTTTGCACAGCATCTCGCAACGGCAACAACGACGGAGCGCGCAGGCGGATTTAATAAGGCAGCAATTTCCCTTCTGCCTGCCGAAGTGAGGGAAGGTAGCAAATTATAAATTAAGTTTCATAACACTGGTGCGGCGCAACGTTTGTCAGCTCTCTTGCTCTGGTAGGGACTGCAGTTTCGGGGAATGGATACAAGAGCTGCAAAAGGGCAGCTATTGCTTATTTGTTTGAGGACTTTTAGTCGTCAGCGTGAATGCTACAGCGACGCTTTTCGTTATCACATCCATGATAAAGAAAGGCAATCCTGCACAGCTACTGCACGTTCTAACGAATAAACGTTTGGAACAACGTTGCCCAGCTCCTGGTCGAAAACAGTCAGATAATAATCATAAGGAGTCGTCTTGTCGATCTGATAGAGGACGATAAGAGGGTACCGCGTTTTTGCCCTTGTCACTTGTAACCGAATTCTAATACCAGACAATTGTCACCGCTTCTATTCCTGTCACTTAGCCTTTATAACCGCAGTCTAAGTGCAAAGAACTTTCGCTACTTCCATATTTGAAAGGCAGCCGTAAATACGGCCACATCTTGCATGGTGACAATCGAGTGAGGGCGCACTTACCGTAGATAACTGTATGCTGCATCGTTTCCTCACTATCACTAATTGTGTAATATAATCGCTTTGGACTCATCCGAATAAACCTTAGCACTGGACCTATCTGCGCGTAAACACCGTCTGAAGCCTTCCACCCGTGTGACGGATTGTCATATGCGATACCTCACGAAGAGCGCGTTAACTTTTGCCTGTGCAACGTAGCGAGGCCATTCTTTTCTCAGGTCGCGAAATTCAACTGCCACTCATAATCTCCCGATGCGACTGGTGCGTACTCACATAGGCGGCAGCAGCAGCCCTATCCACAGCAGTTGTTTATGGCTGCCAGGATGGGCCAGGAGCTCAAAGGAATTGCAGTTGTGTAACGGACGCTTCCAAATTGCGGTGAATCAGTTCCTTCGAAACGACGTTTTTCAACCTAAAAGCCTCGTTTAAAAACTGCCCTTTGCAAACAAAAGTGAATAGCGCGAGGGGCGGGGGAAGGTCGCCGTTCACTACAATTTCTTTTATAACCATGTTGCGCAATGTCCTCTAGTTTGCTTCTTTTATTTATTGAGGATAGGCTATAGAGACAGGTACTGGTAAACAGATGGCACCATTTTGCCTGTTCGAACGCAACCGTCCAAGCGCGTCTTGAAAGCAGGTGGCAACCATCCGAAAGTACTCGCAGTTGAAGAGGCATCTCCCCATTTTCGTTTCGAAAAAGAAGGCAAGAATATTATCAAAACGAGACCTTTAGGTTGAAAAAATGCTTGCGGAGAAGCTGACTTACAGTATTTTGAAAGCTGTCCATCCTCGCGTCCAATTTTTGTGTAAAAGTAGTAGAGGAAGTAGTAGTGGCTCATTAAAAGAATAGAAAAAGGAACGAAACGACGATGCCTGCCACGGATCCTGGCGCGTGAATCCTCTTCTATGAACCTCTTGTCAACCATCTGTTGTTTTGTTTCGAGTGTGCAAAAAAAAAAAGACTACGAATGGTTTCTAAATGCTTCACGCAAGCAGTTTCACGAGAGATTCCTGCACGTTATCGCGTTCAGACATCATTGGGGGTACCAATGCGTTCTCAAATTTAGGCATCACTAGTACCGTGTGTGCGCGCTTCTGTGTTTAAAAACACAATAAATTCTACTCCGAAGCACATTATTTCTTTCTTGCAGTCAAGCAGTTGTATGCCTCGTACCTGTGTACGCGCTTGTTCGGCGTGGACCACTGTCTTTTGAGCCATGAAACTCGCTATTGAATGAGCAAATTTGTATTTTGCAACGTAGTAGTAAATTCGCGACGTGAAAGGTAGCATCTTTGCCAAAAGTAGCCACGCTACATGAATTGCTTCCAAGTCCGTATAGGGTAGCACTTATGCCACCCTGCATACTCTAAATTTCTCTAGAACTAGGGAGAACCCTTTCCTCATCTTTCAAGAGCGTTTGATCTTTAGGGAAGCCGTAAGGGCTCCACTATAGCAGTGAGAAGTAAATCACACAGCTTGGTTTTTCTTGGCAAAGACGGCACGCACCTTCATGAATTCGCGTAACATGAGTAGGCCTGTCCCGTGTGGCGACACCACTAAAAGTGTCAGTTTCCTCATTTTCATGTCTTTATTACTTCAGTTACTTTTAGTTTTATGGGATTTGACGCCCCAAAGCGACTCAAGCTATGAGGGACGCCGCACTGGAGGGCTCCAGATAATTTCGACCACCTCTTTAACGCGCTCTTACATCGCACAGTACAAGGGCCCGTCGCATTTCGCCTCCATCGAAATGCGACCGCCGTGGTCGGGATCAACCCGAGTCTTTCGGGTCAGTAGCCAAGCACCATAACCACTGAGACACCGCGGCGGCCTTTCTTGCTTTGCATTCTACATACGGAAGCAGTCACGATAGAGATTGATTAATTGGACACTTTATTGAAAGAGGGAAAATTCTCCGAGTCTCGGCTGGTCCACCTATTCTGGCAGCGCATTGGCCTACGCTGCAGCGTGGGCCCTGCGAACCAGTCCTCGCTCCTGGTCGGGGTCCTCGCTGTGCATAATGGCCTCCAACTGCTTCAAATTGGGATTAGGAATTCTCTCAATAGCGGGATGGAATTGGCATGGCAACATCATGCGAAAAGCCGTAGCTATTCCTCCACAGTGTGGACACTGTGGTTTTTAGAGTGCGGGGTACCATTAGTGGAGTTTAAGTGGTGTCACGAGAGTGTCTGCAGTCGGCGAAGGGTGTCTTCTTCCGCCTTGTCTAGAGTTTTGTGAGGTGTGGGGTATGTCTGTCTGTCTGGCCTGTCTCTTGGCCTGTAGGTTTTCGGCGAAGTTGGTTATTACCTGTGTAACGTGCTCCTCTGCCTCGTCGTCTAAGGGGGAATCGCGGTGTAAGAGAGCTCGGGCGTGCCGGTGGGGGCATCAATCCCTCCCGCGTGTTCCGTGCGCCCCGGAATTCATGATTGAGGCTCGATTAGGAGGATGTTTTGCTAAGGGTGTGAGACCTGATTGATGGATTAGTCTGTTATTTATAATTCTGCACAAATTTTTGCGACACTGCAAGCACATTAGCGTTTCGGTTGGTAGCTAGCGATAGCGCAATGGCTGCCTCCTCTGCGTGAGTGGGGCTTGACGTGTGCACTGACGCGCAGTTGATTAGCTTGTCCTCAGGATTCGTTATGACAATGGTCGTCTGCCCTTGGATTTAGCCGGCTGCATCCACATAGAGCGTGCCCGGGCGGCGAGCCCATTTCTTGCGCAGGCTTTCAGCTTTGGCGCTTCTTCACTCCGCGTTAAATGTCGGGTGCATATTTCCAGGCATTTTATGGACATAGATGTTGCGGATTGATAGAGAAAGTTCGGTCGTTTGGTCGACCGTGTAGGGTCCTGTGAACTGTACCTTCTTCAGAACGGTCTGGCCTGTTCGAGTGATGACCAGGCGGTCGAGCAGTGGCAGTCTTTGTGCCTCCCAGATTTCTTGGAGCATGCTGTGGATGCCGAGAGACAAGAGGCGCGACGTTGATGCTGTCTTTGGGACACCCAGTGCCATATTGTAAGCGGTCCGAATTAGTGATTCTAGCTTTTCTCTTTCTTACTGGGTGAGGTCTAGGTAGGCAGTCCCGTACATTATTCGTGAGGCGACAAAAGCTTGCACCTGGCGAATTACGTCCCTTTCTTTTATGCCGTAATGCTTGTGGCATATGCGGCTGAGCATGTGGTTATTTGGTGCATAGCTGTTGCGAGCTTTTTGATGCTCATGGTGAATTGCCGACCTTGTGGTATCTACTGGTCCAGGATTTTAGTTTTGGATTCCTTGGGGATTTCATGTCGACGATGCGGATGGGGATGTTTTGGACTAGAGGTTGTCTCGGATTCTTGAGTACGAGCAGTTCTGACTTCTATAGGGCCCACGGTGGGCCTCGAGTTTTTGCAAACTGGTGGACCACGTCGGATGCTGCCTGCAGACGTTGTTCCACCTGTGCGTCATTCTCGCTGCGGCACCAGATCGTGATGTCATCTGCGAAAATGGCGTGTTGTGCGCCTTCGATTTTCGGAACGATTTTCTGAATGGTAGGTCCTTCATCGCCAGGTCCTTCATCGCCTGTGTATTTGTGTTCTTGTCTCGTGTGTTCACTAAGCGCTAGCAAGTATGATTCCAAACGCTTTCTAACTAGCCCAAGTTTCCGCGTTAATAGGTTGAATAGCAGGGGTGACAAGACCGCCCCCTGCGGGGTTCCTCGCGGGCCAAGTGTGATGGGTTCAAGTCGGAAGGATCCCAGGTCGAGGACGGCCTTTCTCGATGTTTGGAAATCTTTGATATAGTTGAACGTATGTCTTGTGACCGCAGTTGCCGGCTAGACCGCTCAGGATACTGGAGTGCAAGATGTTCTCAAATGTACCTTTCAAATCAAGTGCTAAAATTGCCCGCTTTTAGAGGATTCTCGGGAAGGTCTTTATACGTGTATAATGGGACGTTGCTCCTGCGGTGGTCTACCACCTACGACAGGCCGGTACTCCCCGCTTCGATTACAGAGCCGCTTCCTGCCTTCGGGGCTAACCCTGATGTTCTCGGCAACCTGATCTGCTCCATTGTGCGGAAAAAGCTCCAGACGCTTTTCGGGGCTCCCCAGCCGACGGCCAGCTCTCTCGCTAGCCTCGTCCGCGAAGAGGTTCAAGCATTTACGCCTTGGCTACCGCCGCGGACCCGCCGCCTTTTCTCACGCAGTACAGTCGGCCAACGTAGGCTGAAGCCTTGCAACGCCCTGCGCCCGGTTTAGCGCCATTCCATCAGTCCAGCCAAGGCTCACTGTTTTCTGCAAACCTCGACCAGTACATAGAGAACTGGCGACGACCCCAGCGGAAGACGGACCTGTGGCGTGCCCCAAACTGGCGGTGTCTGTGCTTTCAGTGCGGGGAACCCGGCGATCTCTATCGTCTGTGCCCATATGGACACTTGGCACTGCAGGGGTTTCCCGTTGATACGCCCTGCCCTCTATTAGGTCAAAGACCCCGTGAGATTGAAGACTATGCGGCCTAGCAGCGCATGGCGACAACTTCTCAGCGTTAGTCATGATCTCCGTCTCCACTCCGACCTTAGCCGCAGCGCCACAGCTCCTCCTGGATTGCGCAGCGACGGTCGCCAAACCTCTGCCGGGAAAACTAAAGACAGAAACCTGCGGGAGCGAGGCCGTTGGCAATCCACGCGATGAAGACCCCCCGACAATGCGAACACGACCGACCGCGATTTAACTTCACTGAGGGCAGTTCCTGAACTCGCAGATCGACTCCGGCTGGACACACCTGTGCTTCTCGACAGCTATAAGGTTAGCGCATTGGTGGACACCGGCGCAGATTGCTCTATTTTAAGCGGAAAGCTAGCGGCGCTTCTTCAAAAAGGTAATGATGTCATGGTCTGACACGCAGATTTGCACGGCTGGTGGACACGTCGTAACTCCGCTTGGCCTGTGCAATCACGAGTCCAAATTCGCAGCTCCACATTTGTTGCCAGCTGCCTAGTTCTACCTGACTGCTGGCGTAACAGTATCCTTGGCATTGATTTTCTCCCGGAGCATGGAGCTATTATCAACCTCCGAAAGCGCACTCTCACATTTTCGACCGAGAAATCTTATGTTCACGCCGAGGACCGCCAACGCCGCCCTTCGTGATTTCCGCCGAGAGTGTTTGGCTTCTGCCATGCGCCAGTGTTTTTGTGTGTTGACAGCGACAGATTACGTGACCGGACAGCGGTCGCAGAAGGCAACCTGTCCCTTTTGCCCACACGCCATCTGCTCAGTTCGGAGCCTCATCCATCTCCGCAACGGCCGGTCTGAGCTCCTGGTGACTAACTTCACTAACGAACCACGGCATCTTTTCGCGTTACTGTCATCGCATCCGCCAACCCCTTATTGGGGATTTCTGAATGTTTCCCGTTCGAAGCTGTTAGGCCTGTGCGCCTGTCTCTTGACGGCCTCGATATTAGTCCGAACCTCTCGGCGACTCAGCAACGAGAACAACGCAGCCTCCTACTTGAATACGCTACCTGTTTCGCGTCTTCGCCGAAAGTATGGCAAACGGCTATTCTGAAGCAGCGCATCATTACCCACGACCATGCTCGCCCTGTAAGGCCGCGCTTCATTGTGGCCTCGTTAGTTTATTTTAATTGCAGTAACCGGAGGTAGCTGCGCGCCTCCGATCTACGCGGAGAGTTCTCAGTAAAGCCCCGAGCTCCCACTCGCGCGTCCCCAGCATGCATCCACAAAAGCGCGAAAGTCTATTGTCTGCCTAGCAGCATCGCTACGACGGCCGACTCCCAGCATTGTTGACCGCGGGCGTCCGCCGGGGCACCAAGCAAGGCTCCAGTGGATCCCCATACCACTTCCGCTGAAACATGCCAACGTGCAAAGGGTTCCGCGAAGGGCCCTTTTGTTTGCTGGCACTATTGCCAGCACCGAACCGTCGCGGAGCTCATTTCTTGCCTTTGTCATTCGACACTTCCGCGATGAGTCAGAAAATAATTTGCCCTGTCGTTTAGCTAGAAGAACCCGTCATCCTTCGAAAATGACACGCAGGTGTGGTGGCGAGAGTGGAAAGGGCAAGAGCATCACGCAATAAGGGCATGGACTGCCGCGGGGGAGGGTGTTCGGAATGTTTTCTTTATATCTTTTGTTTTCTTTTTGCCAAGCCCTGGGTTCGAGGTGGTGCCCAACCTACAGGGGCTGTGGGTACTGTATATTTTTTTTTTCTTTATTGTGTCACGGATTCTCTCCGTGTAGGGGGCAGAGGTAAAGGCAAAATGCCTGACAGAGCCTCTGCGCCCCCACAGTTCAAGGCAGCATAACGTGTCATTTACAATCATATTTGCTAAACATTTTTAGCACACAACAGAAAGCAAAAAAAAACCAGTTATTTAGATCACATGACTTCACAGCATTAGTTTTTCTTCAACATGGTATATTTTAAAGAGGAAGAAAAGGCATATGCAATAGTTATTATGTAATAACAAAATTGGCTTGCATCAGAAGCCAATCAAAGAAAAGAAAAACCACAATTCATTGGTCCGAAAAATAAATCGCATATGCAGTAAATAGATCAGTACACACAAGCATTTCCGGAAAAAACAAGGTTTGGACTGATGTGTGGGGTACATGCTGAAACAATGGCAAATATATTGTACAACCGAACAGAGAAATAACATAACATAATATAACATAAATAATAGAAATAACATAACATAATGGAACGTAGCTGAGGTTACATGTGTTATCAGGGATGAGCGCAAGTTAACAAAAAGAGAATGCAATGTCACTGCCCACTAATAGCTTTTTACAGTTCTTTTTGAAGTTGTGGAAGGATTGTGTGTATTGTACATTAAAGTGATCACTGTTTAATATGTTAATTGTTTGATAATTCAATTTATTGAAATGTTATTGGTTGTCGAAGTTTAGGGCGGGCCTCGAAACATGACCTTTCTTTGCGAAACCTACAAAAATGCATCCAAAATCATTGGACACGAGTCTTGTCTAGTCTACCTAGAGGCTCCGTGCTTAGCACGCACTTTAATACCTAAGCGTTAACAGAGACCTTCGGTCGATGAGTAAGTGTTCGAGTGATTTTTCTCTGTGTGAGATCAGTTCCTTTAAGTTACAGTTATTGAATTTGTCCCTGTGACTTTCTTTCTGTAACTTGCAGATTACAGCCTTTTATTTTCTGTAAATATATTTCCCCGTCTTCGTCACCTCTATCACCGAACATCTCCTCCTTCATCACCGCCGAATAACCACGTCTGGAGAGGCCTGTGCCGTTCGGAAGAAGCCAACGAACCATCTTTAATTTACTGGCGCAGTCGACAGGATTCGGCACCCTACCTACATGAGTCTGCCTAACACTGCCATCACCAAGGAAGCAGTACGACAGGCCCCGGGGAATTATTCGCGGGAGAGTGCACTTTGCTCATGCTCACCAATGGGGGGGGGGGGGGGGGGGGGGGGGGGGGCAGAGATTTGCCATCGGGATGCTTCACATTTCGCATGACGTTGGGGTGCCGTCTTTTCCAGCAAACTAGATGGCAACGCATGCCTACTCATTTTCAGAAACGTGGCTCAAGCATGATAGCGGCGACACACTTGACAAGGGCCGCGGTCACGCTGTCGGTGGCCGCCCAGATGTTCACTTAAGCTTCGTTCGATTCACCTGCATTCGCTGCACCAGTTCTGTAAAGTTCCGAAACAGTGCCGCTTAGGTGCCGCGAGCGTGCAGCGCGAGTTCAGACAGTTCAAGTGCATGCTTCCAAAACGAATGGTCGGGTGCGGGACAGGTTGTCTGCTAGTCTTGGTGTTGCGGCCAAATGCAACACTGCGCCGATATCCTCAACGGCCGCGAACATCCCGAACCACGTGAAGAACTTTCAAACACACCATAGCAGGGAAGTGCTGCCATGAATCAGCCTCGATGTATGTGCGCCTCGCAGCGGCTGGTGCGAAACACTCAACACGACTGAGGTGGGCGAGCGCCGAGAAACAGCGGCGCGCCCGCCACGAATGTGACCGCCGGCGAGCGCGCATTTTCGCACTCTGCCCGCGAGCGGTTTTCTACAAGTAAACAGGTCGCAAGCGCAAGCACTTCAGCACAGAAGTATTTACACATAATGTTTGCCACCGTGCGCGTGATGGCTACACATGCGTGCGGTTCATTGCGCACACACTGCACACAAATCTCCGCAAGTAGTTACGGGCCTAATAAACAGGCCCACAGTGACACCCGTACGAGTCGGGCACCGTTGTCATCGATAAGCCGATAAACTTGAGTGCCTCGGCCGCGTTTATCGCATCGCACAGGCCATTCTCGCGCATTCCATCGTCTGCTTTCATCGCGGCTGCAGCTGCACGATTTCGACACTGACCACTGAAGAGGTGCACAGTTTTCCTCAACTCTTCCTGAACTACAACTGCACGACGACTGCACTTTTTTGAAACGGATGACCTCGTGCTGAGAGCGCCTATCTTGCATCGCTGAAACAAAGTGCTGCACCTTGAGGACCACTTCTTGTAGGGCAGGCGAATCGGACGGACCTTAGTGTTCCTGCATATGCTCCAGCGGACTATGTATATGAACATTACGTTCACTGACGACGGAGCGGCATCTCTCGCGTTTAACCCACAGCGAGCCGAAGGTTAAAGCAGAATTTTACCTGAGTGGCTGCAACGTGCACTGCCCGGCCTCTCGTTTAGAAATAGGATTATTGCCGCAGTGCGCTTTGTGTTTCTCAGCTCACATGCTCGTGCCTATGACCGCTCTCTCTTCACCTCCACTACATGTTATATTGTGCCCTTTTTAGAGCTCTTTTGCTTGTCCAGAATAAACTGGTGTATTAATAATGCTGCTTTACGGTGTGTCACTCGTCGGGCGGGAGTATGGCTGGCAGACTCCATTCTATCGAAGACGCGGCCTTCAACCAGTTTGTGTGAAACAAATGTAGGCCACGTGACCAGACGCTTGCAATGCGCATCTGTTTCGTGCTCGCTGAATGTATAACGAGCGCTTTCTAGAGCCTGGCGGCGAGTGTGATTTCGATGCTTTTCTGGCGGTCAGTAAACGCCTCGTCTTTTAAAAGTGATTTGCCACGTGTCTCGGTTCTGCCATTTTGCGAAAACTGTTTTCTACTGTGTGCGCCTGAAGCTCTCTCCTCTCATGCCGGGCATGCGTGAGCTGCGCCCAAGCTGCAACAAAATATTCTCTGCAGCTTTCGGGAACGAAACAGGGATCAGCGCTCTGTTCCCATATCAGGGTGTTGCTCAAGGAGGGGTGCGACGAAGGAGTCAGAAGAATCTTTGTTTCGACCCAGGATACGATTAGCAAGAAAGTAAAAAACACGGACAAGAAGGCTGCTCGAGGGAAAATTGTCCAAGTGAGAGCAGCGTCCGGAAGCCCTTTTCTTACCCTGCCACTGCGCACATTCGCGGGGGGTCGCTGAACGGGCCTAATTGGCGCCGTTAACGACCTACTGAACGCTCAGGCGCTAGCCGCTTTCCAGAAACAATTACCGCACCTCGTGTCCATGTGGTGTTTAGACCGTGCGCTAAGGAAGTTACGGTTCTAACGGTGTTCTTTTTTTGGTAATACTTTTTCTTGCAGCGCAATTCGTGTCTGCAACAGCTAGAAAATGCTGTCGAAGCGGCAAGTGCTCCACAAAGGAGGCCTTCCAGGCAATAGATCGACCGATTCTCATGATGTGGTTAATCCCCTTGGACCTGCCAACGTGACACCGCAGGGAATGGCAGGTGAAAGGGGATTAACCGAGGCTCCAGGCGAACCAGTCGACGTCATTCGCTGGAGGGCCTCCTTTGAGGGGTGTTTGCCGCTTCGTTCTTCAGTTGTAGTCATCATCATCTCCACTAGCCTGACTGCGCCTACTGCAGTGAAAGCTGTGTTTCTTGCGCTGATAATTCCAGAAAGCAGCGTGCGCTTTGCAACAAGGCATATCTCGGAGAAATGTGGGTCTTGATGGGACATGTGTTTCCGGACACGGTTATGAAGAGTGCCGAGTACAGTTAACAAGGAGCCTTTCCGGGACCTCTTTTGTATAAACTGCAGCACGGTTCTAATGGCTTACGGCCTTTCTTAATTGCCACCGCATTGGTAGTTTGTTGATGTTTTTTGGAAACAAAAATACATTGTGTCTTGGAGAGACTTGAATCTTAAATATTGCGAGGTCACTTTTGTCTCGAACTTAATTGAGATCTGCATTCAAATTGAGCCTTCTCATGCGAAAAATTGCCAAGAAACTTACACATAACCATTTATTTTATGTCTCTGTTGTTGGCAACCTCTGTCGCAAGTATCGCCTGAGTAATCACCGTGACCGCTGATAGACGAGTTTTGACGTTTGCGCCCGTGTACTGTGACATGTCATAGCGCTCATGGTGTCTGCGGCACAAAGAACGTTAAAGAAATAGAGCTTCGGCTCTATAGCACTATGTGGAGCGTACGTTTGGCTTTCACACAAACTTTTCGAAATGCAGGTGTGGACGACGAAAAGGAAAAGTCCTATTGTTCTTCCCACATGCAAGAAGCTGCACATGCAAGTGCTGCTTGAGCGCGAAGGAAACTTACAAAATGATGTCTCAGTGCAACAGGCTACGCCTTCGTCATTTCACCCTCGCAGAGCAGGAATTAGAAAAGAAGATCGCAAGACTTGAGGATTGCGAATTTCTACCTTGATCCCCGTCAAGAGCAGAGCTTCCTGCAGGCCTTCGGGCGCTCCCGCTCCCCTACCGTCCCTCATTAGTAGCGCGCACCTCTCCAAGAATTTCAGAACCTCTCAAGAAATGCCCTCGAGCGATAGTGAACGCCCGTTTAGAAGAGCACACACGCATACTGGAAACTGTCATTGTCGTCAGCAGGTCACACGTCCTCTTCATGAGTGGCGCAGGACTTCGCTATTGCCACACGGCTCTTGCGCCCATAACTGTCTGGGAAAGAGTGCTGAATAACGGTAATTGGCGCGATGTCCTTGCATGACTACAGCTTCCTTCTCTACCCGGTTTCACCCAGCCAAGGTAATATCAGAGAGACCATAACTTTCTTTTCGATGTAAAAGTAGAAGAAAAGCGTAGTCGGGTGTCACCCAGATTTTGCGCCCCGTTCTATATACATAGATAATACAGCTCTTCTTGTAGACCTAAAAGGAGCACCCAGGCGCGACACCACACCGTGCCATATCAAAGTGGCGTGCAGACAGACTCTGCGAGAGACCGGCATTCGGACGGCCATCGAGTGGGCGCCGGGTCACGCCGGTAATCCAGGCAACGTGTGGGCCCACGAGCTGGCGATCGAGGCAAAACTTATGCACCGCTCAAAACCGACGGGTTCCATTCCGAGCCTTCTACAACGCAGCCCTGAAGAAGAGCGACGGCGGCTGAAGCAACATAGCCGAAAAGACCTCCTGTCTTCAACCCTCCATGATGCAGACCCTTTGCCTAGAGGGCTGTCGCGGGGAAGCTCAGCTTTTCATCAACAAGGCAAAAGACACGCTGCGCCGTGGCAAATGACATAGTCGCATTATGGAAAGGGAGACGGCAATGCAGCGACCCCGCCAACTCGCAGTCGCCGCCAACGGTGAAGTGCTACAGGTGTGGCTGGGAAGTGATCCCAAATTTGCGGCATCACGGGTGCGAGTGCGAGGGGCTTCAGACAATGCGGGAAAAGCATCGCCCCACAACAGCGACGTCTTACGAGAACTGGATTCGGCCCCAATCTGCGGCGAAGGACACACATGTCTTAGTGTCATTAATCACTGTACTGAATAAAAAATACTGTCCATTTGTCTCAAATTTCACCCAGTTACACTTATTGTTTTTCTTGTTGCTGTTGTTACCGCCTAATTCAGCCTATCGCCCTTTATTATTGACCAACGTTGTATTGTGATGCATCGTTTTTTATTCTATTGTATAGCATTATGTTTTGTTGTATTAACGTATTATTCTCAGTTGTATTTGCTTTGCCCCCCCCCCCCCTTATGTAATGCCTCAACAGAGGCCTTTAAGAGTAAAATAAATGATGATGAGTGTGCAGCTTCGCTTGTGAGGCTTCCCAGGTGGGCCACACCCAGCCCCGCCCTACGTTCCTCTCCCACGTTAGGCCTCGAGTCAGCCTTTTTTTTTTCGTAAATTCTCCTCTCTCTCCCCGCGCCGTGTCGTCGCAGTTCCTGGTATTGTTCAGCGTCAGCTTGAAATGTCACGTACTCATATTAGTCCCCCTGGGTTCATTACGTGGCTCACTTTAGATACATTTTAGAAACGCCCGTATCGAAACACTATGAGAGACGGGCAGCTTCTGCCGCGTTGTTCAACTCCGCAGTAATTTGCGCGACCTCAGTAGTTCGCGAATGCAGTTAGAGGCGGCGTTTCACACTATACCGAGGGCACTAAATTTTGCCAAGCCAGAAAAGAAAAAAAGCCAGATAAAGGGATTCATAAATAAAACAAAAAGAATAAAAATAAAAATCAGAAAATAAAAAAATGAAATAAAGTATCAAAAATAAACAATCAATAAAAACAAACAGTGAGCCAGGAAACGCTTTCGCCTTGCAACACTTTAGAGAGCCAAAGTGCTCCCTGAATTTTTTAATTACACCTGCAAATAATACACCCAGAGTGAGCCAGCTAATCACACAAAACATCAATGAGGTTTTCCTCAGAAGTAGAAGGCTTCATAAGAAAGGCTGCAGGCTTACCGGCTGTGCCAGGGACGTGGCTTCGGCGGCGTTCGTTTGCATAGACAATAGACAGTTTTAGTGGAGCGCACCCATTTAGCATAGCGACTTTGCGGGGCTTGCAGAGAGAATATGGCGGCGCCCTGCTCGCCCTCTTCGGTTCTGAAACACCTCGTCATTGCGTTATTCAGCCAGCAAATTGAAATTCGCTTCCGCTTTATGTCAATATCACTCGCACATTAGGTTATATGTGATAAGTTGTCGGTGATTTTGCGATAGCCATCTCTTTTCAAGCCGGCAAGCCTAACAATGGACACTGTCGTCATGGAAACGGCCCCGGTAAAACGCAATGTGGACGTTTGCGTCAACTTTATATGGTTTTTTTCTTTATCTGAATGAAAAGTTTCGTCTGCCACGGCGCTAGGGTTTGGCTTGGTTTGGAATGGATCAAATCGGCCTCAGATTTCTTTGCTTTTTCCGACGTATGGTGGCGCCGGATATTTCATCATCATCATCAGCCTGACTACGCCCACTCCATGGCAAAGGTCTCTCCCATATCTCTCCAATTAAGCCTGTCCTGTGCCAGCTGTAGCTCCCTCTATCCCTGTAGACTTCTTAATCTGATCCGCCACCTGATTCGCTGATCGGTCTGTAATTTTTCAGGTCCTTGACGTCTCCTTTCTAATGAATTAAGATAATGTTAGCGTTCTTTCAAGCTTCTGGTATGCTCGAGGCAGCAAGGCACTGCGTAAGCAGGGTGGCTGGTTTTTCTAGTACAATCTGCCCTCCGTCCTTGAACAAATCTGCTGTTACCTTATCCTCACCAGGTGCTTTCCCCCTTTTCATTGCTCATAAGGCTTCCTTCACTTTCTCTTTCGTTACTGGCAAGATGCCCCAGTGCTGTGCGCTGCTGTCACTTTCATTAACCTCCAGATTATCTTAGTTGCTGTATAGATTTGTATATAACTCTTCGGCTACTTTAACTACCTTATCCGCTTTGCTAATGACATTGCCCTCTTTGTCGCGCAACGAATGCGTCTCGTTTTTGCCTTTACCGCTTTGGGCTACCTCCGTTCTTTAGGACATTCTCGATTCTCTCCATATGAAACTTCCTTATGTCGGATTCCATGCGCGTATTGATCAACTTTGATAGCTCTGCAAGTTCTGTTATGTCTGTGGGGTTAGACGCCTTAAAGCTTTGGCGTTTCTTAATCAGATCTTTCGTCTCCTCAGATAACTTGCCGGTATCCTTTCGAACCAAATATATACTGCCTGCTTCTACTGCGCATTCCGTAACGATAGTTGTGAGATTTTCACTCATTGCTTGAACATTCAGGTCGTCGTCCTCATTTAAAGCTGAATATATGTTCTGCAATGGATACAACTCAAGAACGGAGTGGCTTTGGCCCCAGCTGCCAATAGAGCCTACGCAAAGGCATGAAGATGCGGTGCTTGCGGCGCTCGCTCAGACAGCGCCAGGGATAATGCTTTTGGTTCTTAACAACAATAAATATATTTCAACTATCCAATTAGTTTCTACAGTTGGTTTGCCGCCTTCCGTATATTGTGTGAACGGTATTGCTCTGTGGCCTTTTATCCCATGTATTTATTGCGCCAATGTCGTGTTATAATGTGTTGTGGCAAAAGGTGCTTTATGGAATTAGAATGCACATGTGCTTTGAATTGGCATGGTGCGTTCCGTTACATTGACGAAAAATAATTGCAAGCGCTGACTAGGTAGAGTATAAAGTAATATTCATCGTCTGCATTGCGGATCACAAAACGTGGTGCTATGCAGTGGCATTACAAGCCAAGTTGAGATAATTGGTTTGGATAGCTGTAGCTGTGCACATCAGACGTGAGACGCAGCAATGATATAATGTATAATGCGTCACTGTGGGCACTCGTTAACTTCCGGAAGCAGCCTGAAAAGCTTTGATCATGCATATTATGCACCAAATCAGTCTATGGATGTGTAGCGTGCTTTGTTTCTGTGCTACTGTAGGCGCTCTTAGCTCTGTCTTCTTCTGTCGCCTTTATGAGTGGCTTTTCGAAGTGTGAATCGGAAGTCATTGCTGGCACGACCACCACTGACAACACATCTTATGAACCTAAAGTGGGCATTCCAGGTCAAGAACTGAAGCTTTTCAATATGTTTGCCAATCCTCATTGCAGATGCAGAAAGCAATATACTGGCGTGGCCAGCGGCTCGAATAGATCCATTAAAGCTAAACAGAGTATTGAAGACCAAAAACTGAACAGTGCAGAATTTTTCCTGCCTTCACTGCTGCACTAGAAGGCATTGCTGGCATGGCCAGCTGCTCAAACACACGCAGTGAAGACAGATTGCTGCATTTCATATCAAGAGCAGCATTGAATGTCAGGTTGAGCACGGATGTGAGCAGTGCATTTCAGCAATCTTTACAACTCGGCCAGATGCAGACACGTGCACTGTCATTCAACGTAAAACTGGGAGTGTTATACTACCCGTCAGAAAGCATGATTAAACTTTAACAGCTGCACCACTTTTACGGCTGCTATTCGATTTGAACAACCCGACATTAAAGACTTTGCTCAGGCATCTCATTGCTTGATGTTATAAATTCATTCCCACAAATAAAAAGGTTTTTTTTGCAGATTCATGAGCAAATTTTGCAGCTCTCCAATAAAAAATGATAATGTTCTCAAGGTACAAAGTGTTGCAGAGTTCTAAAAAAAAACCAAATACTCATGCAGGCAATCTGGCCACGGAAAGCTTCCAACTTAGCCATCTACAACTTTTCAGGAAGCTTACTCAGTTCAAAAGCATTACTTTACAATGCATTAAAGCAGAATAGTTTGTTCAGAAGCAACATTAACAATAGAGCCTGACTCAAGATACACAGTAAAACAGGAAGGAAAGAGAACACACAGTGCAGCCTAACAAATAAACTTTAAGTGGCATGATGTGTAACAGTTTATATCAAAAAGAGGGCTCTAGAGTACCTAAGATAGTGCGCTGTTCAATGTGTATGCTTGTTTTGGTTCTTTTTTTTCTGCTATATTGTGGCAGTAAATGCATCTTTATGCACAATATCAGTGAACTGAAATATCAGTTGTGAGTACTTCGCATCGGTTCGGTGTTCCTTGTTTCCTCAGTGTGCACCTCGTATATTCTGCGTGCTTCAAACTAGAAAACCTCAGCCCATCTCTCTAACTTCATGCGCCGGGAAACAAATGGAGCACGTAATTAAAACCCGACTCAATAACTACCTGGACGACCATGACCTTTACCCCACTCCATGGTGAGATTAGCATAGCGCTCGTGTTGTCTCAGCGTGTCTCTCTTTGTCCCTTGTCTGTTTTCTTGCGCTGAATTCAATTTAACATAAAGTACGCTGTTCGAGGCATGCCAGCGCGACCGCGCAAGATTTTCACGACTTACCGGACTTATTTCTACTAGAATCAAGTAATTATGCCGGTCATGTTAAGTAATCGTTTTAAATATATTTTAAATGCCCTAAAACGCGCGATTATAAGTTCGTATAACTTCTACACACGTTAAAACATGCTGTGCTATCAACCAAATAACGCACTCCTTGGCGGTGAGTGACCCTGTCGGCGCCCGTGCATACCAGCTCAGGGTGATAAATACGAGCTCAGCTACTTGCTTTTTTTCCTTGCGCAATTTTAAGCATACCATGCTGTTGTTCAGGTGAATGAGCGCGGCAATTTCCCGGCTATAAAGTACGATTGCGGCGCCGGTCGACACCCAGACTTCGCGCTTTTACTAACGCGGCCCATTTCCTAATGCGGTATTTATTTGCGAGAAACCTGTTAAGGCTAATCTGTTTTCTGTTTTATGCTACTACGCGGATCCAACAGTGACGCAGCTGGTCAGTACATGCTGCTTCTGCAGTGCGCAGGCATGATGCAGCCTCCGGTAGCAGCGGCAGCTGCGGTAGGCACGGGCAGGCGGAACCTGTTTTGGCTACCGCGCGAAAGTCGCTACTGACAACAGCGCCACCGCATCTTCGTGACGTCGCGGGGTGAAGGAGGTCTATAGGCCCGGGTGAGGCGTAGAGTGTTACCAGTGCGCCGATTCGCCACGCACCGAATGAGATGGGTGCCTTGCTGGGTTTGGGTTTGGAGAGCTTGGATGGTGTCGCCTTGCGCGCAGTGGGAGCGAAGAACGAGACACAGGATGCGAATGGAGACTAGGGGAACGGGGTGGTTCCCTGGTGTGGGATTGGAGGGTTGATGGGGTAGCGGGGCTCTGGGTGGTAGAGGAAAAGTCCTGGTTTTGAAGAAAAGCAGTCCAGGCCTCCCGAGTGAACGAACGAGTCGATGATGTTGAGGGCCGTCTATATACGTTGTGCTCTATGTCGCCATCACTGCCTAGATTGGCCCAGACAGTGATGTCGTCAGTATAAAAGCTGAAATGTATGTCAAGGACTTCAGCGAGTTGGTGGAGGAGTTGGAGATGGCTATGTTGAAGAGGATACGAGACACCACAGCACCCTGAGGTGTTCCAGGCGCTCCCAGTGAGACATCGGGGAGGGTGTGTCTGGCTATGCGTTTGGAGAAGAAGTCGCGGACAACCCACGCAGACGTTCTAGGACGTCGTCTGCTTGCGTAACTTTGTCGAAATCTTTTGTTAGGTCGACACCGAGGATAGCCTTGCTGTCACCCGAAGGGAGTCACATGGAGAACGCCTGTTGGCTGTTCTGCGGATTAGTAGAAGCCGGCGCCCTCTAGTCTTTTTATCGTCTCCTGATTGGATCTGTTGGCTTGCAGGAACAGACCTAGGACTCTGATTTTGTCAAGTTTTGGGATGCGGAGTCAACCCGCCTCGAGGTAATGTCCGGGTGGTCTTTGCTGCGTGCTGCGCTTGGCGTGACAGAGGAGAAGCTCTAACTTTTGCGGTGAGTATTTAAGGCCCCGGGGCTCTACTTATTCCTCAACTCTTTGGATGGCCCTTTGCAGGGTCTCCACGATGTCGGAATCACTGCCTTTAGCTATCCACAGCGTGATGTCGTCAGCATACAGGCTGTGATTAAGGTCTCGTACAGCTGCTATAGCTTCTCGAGGAGCCTGATCATGGTTACATTGAAGAGAGAGGGTGACAGCACCGAGCCCTGGGGTGTCCCCTTGCTACCTAGCTTAATTTCGTCGGTTTTGCTTTCTGCAATTCAGATTTGGCCTCTGTTCCCGAGAAGAAGTCTTTGACATAGTTGTAGGTCATCTCTCCTGCACCTAGGTATTATTGCTTTTCCAAGACCGCTCTGTGTGCTACATTGTCAAAGACCTTTGCCAAGTCGAGCCCGATGATCACTCCAGTTTCCTTAGCTTCCACGTCTAGAATTTGGTGCTCAGTTGAAGCATCACGTCCTGGGTCGAGAGCTTAGGTCTCGTTCAATTTAACATGCTTCACCAACTAGCCCGGCAGCTTGCTCTCCTGAGCGTACTTTAAGTCTCCTAAAAGCCACATGCTTTTCATTGCACCATGCATGTTTCATAAGCTGCTTCATGAAGTAGTACATGATCGCGAAGCCTGTTATGAAAGAAGCAGCCGCAGGCGCCCTACCAACAGAAGCACGTAGTCAGATTGACAGTGGATGAAGCAATGAAACGTTTTTTCTTTATTGATCCATGATATATGTAACCAAAGTTGGTGCAAATATGACATTGATCTGGTAATTTCATTAATGCGTTTTATTTTCATTTATACCTGGCACAGTTCTTTGGTAATAGTAATTAACACCCTCGTCATGTCACCCCGGGTCTTGAATAATTAAGTAGAAAGTACGGAAATTTTTTATGCCAGCATGTCCCCAAAGCCCTGTTCTCTATGATGGCGGTATTACTTCTTTTTTTTTTAATTATCAGTACTTATGTTTGCATAGTCACATGAAAACTTTTGTTATCAAAGTAACTGACATACTACTACTCCTGTAGGAAAAAAATCGGGAGATTTATTGCACTCCTCAGCGTCTCTGCAATCGTTCGCGACAAATAGAATCAATCTATTTCCATTATTTACAAATTTACGAAGGGGTGTGTGATGCCAATCACTGAAAATGTGATAGATCACAAAACAAACCTTTAAGTTTACTTCCTTGTTTATGGCCTCTTCGCTTTCGCTTTCGTCAAAGAAATGCGGAACTGAAATCAACGAAACCTCTGATCCCTCTTCTTCGTAGTGACGCTACCAATGTGGTGCTCCGTCGTCAGAAATCCGCAGAATTCGCGACGTGCCAGGACCATCAGAAACCCCATTACATCGCAATTTCTTACGACCACAGATCTAAATACGGTAAATTTATGAATTTCTACTGAATATCTAGCTATATTTTTTCGTCACCAAACCGAAGACCCAGGGCTAGAAAAGAATATAATTTCAGGAATTCAAACTTTTCACCAAATCGACCAGTTTAAGAAGGGAAGTCAGCCTGGCTGGTGCCTGATCTGACGGCTAAAAAGATCGGGACACGATCGACGCTGTCCCCAGTTTTCGCACTGCGCGACACGTATCAACAGACGGTGAGCGCACGTCGGCTCTGCCGAAAAAACGCCAGTGCTTCCCTCAACACTGTCCCGAGGTAAAATCATTCTGGCTAGTGCCGAGTGTCAAAAACTTATTTTCTATTCAATGCCTACGGTAGAAACCAACGGCAGAAACGCTTTCTAGCCATGATATAATACACCGCGGCGAAATACGCCGTACATGGCCAACGCCAGCATGTGTACTCCGAGGAATACTAAGTTGAAAGCATCAATCATTGTTACGATTCTCAGAAACTCAAAGCGCGCCTACAAGCCTTGAAAACCGGCGCTGCACCACCTTAACTCGACGCCACTCCCTGGCCTCTTGCCTACCGCGAGCGCCACTAGCGACTGCAGCGCCACCTCGCTTGTTTGAAAACATGGAGGAGGTCTATACATCATGAGCCACGCGGCGTACTGCCCTTAGAGCAGGAGGAGTGGTCCCGCATCAACGCGCTCCTCAGAAGCTGCACGAAGGACGCCCTCCGCCTACCCCCCAGCCCTTCTACTGCCCGGCTTCTCAGCCTCGGTAGCCACAACACTTCCTTTTCAGGAGCTGGAAGAAGCCACCTTAACAGCACAGCTGACTCGCCTATCGGGTACCGCGGCAGGCCGCACTCTACTATGTCAGCAAGGCTCACCCCAATCACCCATCCTGCCGAGGGGGTCCCCTACCTCCAGACCTACGCTCCTATCTCATCATACTTCCCATCCCCAACAACATGCACCGCGAGCACGACGGACAACGCCGTGCAGCCTGTTACAAAGCCCTGCACAAGCTGTACGGCGAGAGTTCCCAGGTAGCCTACGCGGACATAGCAGCGCACCGGTCGGGCACCCTCATGGTTCTCGCCGTGGCTGAGAATCAGGCCCGATTAATCGCATCACGCTCCATCACCACAGACTGATATGAAATTGCAGAGAAAGCGGCCATTACACTCGCTCTCATCTCCACCTTTTTGTATTGTTTATTAGCAATAAATGTTAGTACTGGCACTCAGTCGCGCAGCCACTTTGGTGCCAGATAGACCAGCTGTTGGCTCTGTAGACGTTGCATCTCGGTTCCTGCTCATTCTGCTAATCAATTTTCTCAGGTTCCAGCTGAGAACCTAATGGTTGTATGCTCACCGATACCTGACGGCCACACCTTCTGATTAACCAAGCTCGCGGGCAATGGCATCGCCCGGCGAGTAATATGTATACAGCAAGTAACGATGAAAACACCAGCTTATACCGGGCAAATGCTGAAAGTCGCGACATAACCGACGCAGCTATTAGGTGAGACTTGACTCACTATAGCTCGACGCCTTGCTAACGAGAGTGGTTTGCGCGCAACTGATCCCAGAACGCGGGGAAAATCACTGCGGCTTCAGCAAAGTAACGTTGTGACAAGCTCAACGCAATGCAACGACGGGGCTGTGGGTGACTCAGCCATGTCGGGTATCGCCTCAGCGTTCCTGTCGATGCCTGCTGCTGGTAAATTGTTGCCGCAGGGCCGTGAAGGATGCAGATCTCCAAGACATGGTCTGGGAACGTCTTAGCAGCTGGCCGCACATCCACGTTGTTGGCACGAGCGCGACCACGTCGCAACTCATTCGCGCCCAAACGGGGCGTGGCGGCACGCAATGCTCACCCCTGTTCGCAGAGCCGGGAAGTCGGAAACCGATTGTTTTTGGCGAGAAGCTTTCGCACACTTTACGCCGAAAGGAAGTAAACCTACACAGACAGAAACTAGAATCCCATCACCGGTGCGGTGCTCAAAAAGGGAACATCACAGGTAAGGGGGGCACTCAAAAAAGTTTCAGACGCGCCCGCGCGGTAAGTGAACGACTACCTTCCGACACAGAGGATAAACTTCAGAGGGAGCTTCGCGCGAACTCCACTCCGAAGTGGCGAGAGCAATGTGGGAACTTGACCTTGTTTGTTGTCTTTTCGTGGCACGCTTTCAGAGGCTCGTTTATTTTGCGTTTTTCCTCCTCGGCTGTGCTGGGTTCCTATGGGGTTAACAAAGCACCGGCTCTTGAAATCTGGAGGAAGAAGGATGGCAACGAAGTTTTCCTTATTTCTTGGTTGCATTCCGCTCACGTAAGGCGGCAGGTGGGCGTTAAGCGTGTAGGCGAAAGCGACACATCATGAGGTGCAACAAAAGCGACTTTTATCTGTTCACTCGGGACAAATAGCGGAGCGAGCGCTGGCGTCAGAGAGGTGTGCCCACAAAGCACGCCCGCGCGTTTGAGGGGATACCAGACAGCACTCGATCGGTTCCCAGTACACGCGGGCTTACTGTACAGCAGATGCGCTCACATCGGCGAGCAGGCCGCTAGAACGAAGGTGTCGCAGGTAAAGGTCATGCCTTTCCATTCTTTCATATAATGTTCGCGAGGAGCTCATGTGTGTGGTTTTAGCGTGCGCGGCGGAATGGTGTAAAATAAAGTCCGCCTTGCACAAGAATATTTACAGACGGAGACGCAACAGAACTCTACTGCCAGAGCTAGAATTAGACGACGTTAAGAGAGCGCTGAAACACCATCTTATTTTTTTTTTATTTCAACGGCGGCATCGGCTGACCAGAAACGACAGAGTGCGGTGTCTTGATAGAGCCTTTGGCCGGTGGTCCAAACAGCACCTTCACCGTCTTCAAGAACACGAAAAGGTGAAGAAAACCGGGTAGAAAGTGACCCTGCTGAGAGAACTGTCAGCTTTCGACTTGGGGTTCAGATTTGAGTGCCGTCTTTACAGTTAAATTGTTTTCGTTTCGTTGTGCTTCACCACCTCCGAACGACGGACTTCATCAGTAGCCTCTAAAGCCCACGTTCCTGGCTGCGCTGAAGTACCCTGGGTGCGCAAACTATGTTGTCTTGCTTGACTCCATCCCGTCTGAAAATAGCACAACAAAACAGATTAAATGAAATAAATTTAATTTCGAACATCTATTAAGATGTTGATGACCACACCGGCGAGAAGCTTTTAGCACAGATTGACTCGTCCAGGGAGCCGTTTTGGCAGCGTAGAGGTACACTGAGATGAATGAAATGCTCAGTGTGAGATGAGAAAGTTGGAACCACTGTACAAATTAATATTTGCACTAAAGGAGTAAACACTAATTAACATCCACCCAAGCGCAGCTATATGGCTACAAAGGAAGGATACACATCTGCATAGCTTCCCTTTGTAGCCGTATGACTGCGTTTAGGTGGATGCCAGTGAGTAATATCGCTCCCTTATACTGCAAATCTGCTCCACCTTGTGCGTTCCTCTAAACGTCGGCCCAAGATGCACTGTGACCACAGTACAAACTCACTGTATTAACATGATAATTTTCAAAAGTGAAGAGCAGAAAATCAAAAGGAAGCTCGAACTCAGTTTCCTAAGAAAAGTTGAGAACCATCCTGCCGGGTATAGATGGCATATCATGGACTCTAGTTTTCGAAAAAGGCAACAAGCGCGTGGACACAGCACCGCGGGTTTTGCTGTGCGGCAAACGGCTTTCCTCGAAGCCTACACAGTATCTTCTTGAATTGTCGGGCCCCAAACTGATGTTTGGGTCGAAAGTGTAAATGGGCCGCCGCGGTGGCTCAGTGGTTATGGTGCTCGGCTGCTGACCCAAAAGACGCGGGTTCGATCCCGGCCGCGGCGGCTGGAATTTCTTTGTAGGAGAAATTCTAGAGGCCCGTGTACTGTGCGATGTCAGTGCACGTTAAAGAATCCCAGGTGGTCGAAATTTCCGGAGCCCTCCACTACGGCGTCTCTCATAGCCTTAGTCGCTTTGGGACGTTAAACCCCATAAACCAACCAACCAAAGTGTAAATGGTGAACGTGAAGCATAACATTATTCACTAAAATATATCGCTATAGAAAAACGATAGCAGAAGTTTGCCTTTTGGCTAGTTGCTGAAAATGTGCGGCCAAGCCCATGCAGTGTGATGACACCGCTCTCGAACCTTGTGCTTTTTTAATATCAATGCGAAAGCAGAGGTGAATATATGGGTGGCTCGGGGAGGGGTGCGGCTCCTATTTCCACAATGCATTTTTGAAATTTCTTTTAAAAATGTAGCTTTTCATGCTTTTCCGGGCCCGGAGTAAGGCAGTCGCTTTCCTCCGCCCTCTTCCTTTGCATGTGAGAGGGCGACCGCGACATTTACGCAGTGGCGTCGACGTGGCGGTTGACGGAGCGGAGGTCCCACCGTTCTCTGTAGCTCGATCCGGCACCTTGTCTTCTTCGGGATGTGTGCGGCTCTGGTCATGCAGGTTGCTATGCACCAAAAGCGACAAAAGAAACCGAGCGAGCTGTCCAGCTAAACAAAGTGGCTGATGAATCCGTAAAAATCAAAAGCGGCTACTGAGCCGCCCTGTAATGCACTGCGCCTTTCCTGCAGTGCATTATGCGTACTCGCATCTCTCCACGACGAGATAGATTGCCATCACCGTCAATATTTTTTGTGCCGGTTTTAATGTTCGAAATAAGCTTTTGAATTCATTGCAAAAATACATATATAATATTTGATTCTTAACCGAAATTTTCCAATATGCACATAGACCAGACCTTTTTTTTTTTCTTTTAAGGAGGAAAGCCCCTCCAGAGCTTTGCAACGTCGACGGGGCTGCAAGATCTCCTCAACGCGACTCAGCAGCAAACTCACTGGCCTTGGGACTTCTGACCAAGACTGTACATTTTAAAGAAACACAGTAACAGGCATACTTCAGAACCACTCGATGCACAACAGTGCTCCAATGCACCATATTACGCAGTGGCGCAAACCGGCCGGCCTGTCCCCGGAGCTCCGAAAGCCACACTTGTTTGGCTGGAAATTTTTCTCTCTAGCCTCAACTGGCTAGTCTGAACAGGGCCCAATGAGCAGAGCCGCCGATGGAAGCAGCAACTTCACCAGACATATTACATTGGCGCGCATCAGTTACATCATGTGACGTATTCATGTGTACGGTTGTATGTAATTAATTATCCTTAAGCCTGCCAGATATGTGGGAAAAATGAAAGCTAAGTGAATTTTCGTTGTTTCATGACTGAAAACACGAAAAGACCTGAAAGTGCATTTTTGGTGCCACGCACGAACGCGTCGTCAAAGACGCCAACAAAACAGGCCAGAAAAGACGAGGAAAAGCCAGATTGTTCGCGCTAGGATCATGTAAAGGTGCTTCATGTTCTTTCTGGCGTCAGGGTGAGCATTTTCATTGCTTTTCTCGCTGTTCGCTGGATTCTGTTGTGTACGCTGTGACGTTCTCAGCCAGTCCGTGGTCTGCCGCCCGGATGTTTACTGCTGTAAATCGTATACAGCGTCGGCGCCTTCTCTTCTTTCTTGAATTATATACCGGGTGTTTCACCTAAGAAAGATGTTCTGCAATTTTCAAACAGGTTTTTTGAGTTAGAAGAGGGATTTTTGGCGTAACATTGTCATCGGTGCAGCGCATCAGAATACAGCTGAGACGCGCTAACAAGTAGGCTGGTTAATGAATACTGGGGAGTTAACTTTTTAACTATTACTGTTAGTTTCGTTGATTACTGACATACGTGTAGCTCACCATAAGTACTATGCACATCATTATTATGACTTTCGAAAGCGCAGTTACCCTCAGCGCTGTGGCCCGACGATTTAAGTGTCCTTCAGGTTTTTTCCCCCGGAGTACTTAATTTGCTTTTGATTCGATCCATTGAATCCAACCAGCACATATGGCTCACGACATCTAGCTTTCTCTGTTTTGCTTGTAGTAGGGAGATAATGAACAAAATCTCGTTTGCGAATGGGTAAAAAACTGTCACGTTAATTATGCTGCAACTAAATGAAAAAAATGTGTTCAATGTGCTTCAGCTCAGTGACTAGCCATAGTCAGTAAACGCGCTGAACAAATATTATGGCGAAATGTTTGCCGGGGTAGTAAAGCTTGGCCTTATGGGTGGCGCAGCCCTGTGCATAAAGAGAAAAAAGGATTTTAGGAGAACGAGTGGTGAGCCATACGGTTTCAGCGTGCGGCAGAACGGGAACCGTCCATGATTTTTACTCAGAATACTATTTTTTTTTTGCGAAGGCGCTCTAGATGACGGCTAAGAAATGACCTGTTTTTCCCTTATCGCTATGTTCTTTAAAGCACATCATTTACAGGTTGCCATTCCATTCGCCATTGTGGAGGACAAGGAACGGTACAGGAACCTTTTTCAAAACATGAGGCTTGTGCAGAGGTGTTGAGCAACGTTGCTTAATCTGCAGGGCCAATTTATAAGTGGCGCCCACCCGCAAACCATGATGAAGTGCGCAGCCGGAACAAAATACGCAAGAATCGCGCGGCACGTTTTGTCGTCCGTAACTATGATGGCTCGTCCAGTCTCGCTGAAATGAAAAAACTCGTTGTCACTCCCCTCTTCTTTTACGGAGAAAGCTATAACGCATATGTCTGTTTTTTTTTTTAATTTGAGACATGATTTCCACTCCTTAAAGATGCATTGATCACCCAACCACACCATCTTTGATACCCAATAGATCACTCGCGCAAGTTGGTGTTCTTCGGTGCCGTACAGCCTCCTGCCTGAATTCTTTCATTCTACAGATAACGGCGGAGTGGCACCGCCTATCGCCAGGTATTGCTCTCACCAATGACGTTGAAGAATTTAGGAAGTTATCAAATCAGAGTCGGAAGTCGGAGCTCGCACTGACCGGTACGGAGCGGTACGGAGTAGTCAAATTTCAAAATTCTAGTGGCCTGTCAAAAGAAAACTTTATGAAAGTACTAACTAGATACCTGCGTTCTACCGTCACCAGCCATTAAGGCAGTCTGCACATTCTACGAAAGGGCATATACATCGGGTCGTCTCTCGCCCCCATTCTAAGCGATATCCATGTCTCGATCGAACTGACAGAAGTCGAATGACTGCTCTTGGAATGACAAGCATCGTACAGGTGTTCCGCTGTGTGGATGAGTACCTAGTAGTGTACGCAGTGGACATGACAGAACGACAGCAACAGCTCATAAGGCCAGTTTTTGCATTTTCAGACGACTAAAGGACTGAAAACAACAAGCGAACTCACACAAAGCAACGCTGTACAATTCCTGGACTTGACGCTGGACTTGATGCTGATGTATGCTGGCAATACGGACCGCGAAGGTCCGCGGGGAGTAGTGAAAGCAGGAATGAGAGCCGCCTTGACAAGATCTCGCTGCCTTTAGGTTCAAGCCAGTTTTGAAGCCCAGAACTGTCGGCTGGTAGCGGCAGGCTACTTGAAGCCTAGTGCGGAAGAGGGGCTTCTGCAAGAATATAGAGCGGTAGGTGTTTGCAGCGCACACCTACAGCATGAAAAACCAACTAGCCCAAGAAAAGACGATTCGGAGAATATAGAGGCGGGAAAGAAAAATTACGGTACACTTAAGCTCCGCCTGAAGGATTGGTTTGGTTTGGTTTGGTTTATTGGGGTTTAACTTCCCAAGGCGACTCAGGCTATGAGGGACGCCGTAGTGAAGGGCTCCGGAAATTTCGACCACCTGGGGTTCTTTAACGTGCACTGACATCACACAGCACACGGGCCTCTAAGAATTTCACCGCCATCGAAATTCGGCCGCCGCAGCCGGGATCGAACCCGCGTCTTTTGGGCCAGCAGCCGAGCGCCGTAGCCACTGAGCCACTGCGGCAGGGAGCTCCGCCTGAAGGATATGGCACGACAACTTTATTAGTTACTTGCTACTTTGTTTCTTCGTTAGCACTTCTTTCTAATTACACGCACTCAGCATACATCGCCAAGCATACTAGACCACATGATACACCACAGGGCACGCAATGTCTGCCTTTAAATAAGTCAGAGGCCTTAATGGCTTAGCGATCGGGTGTCTGATTCGCAACCCAAGGGTTATAGGTTCGACTCCCAAAAAACTGCCGCAATTATCTTTTAAGCGCACTCATTTACTTTACTACGTAAATATCATAATAGAATTTCAGACATGCTACGACGAAGAGGAATTCAATGCGCAAGGAAGCATCGCAATAACAAAAACGTTTATGAAATACTACTGCCATTAAGCAGCATTTATATCGCTCCCAACAGGCCGATGTTAGAACGAGTGGCTTCAAGAGTCCAAGAGATCTCTAAACGGCGCCATCAGCAGCGAACTAGCAAATCACTGCCGCAAGCATGAGTGCGTTCCTCAACTCAACAACCGCATTGTAATCTCGTCATAAACGGACCCGGAAAATTAACGAAGTCGTCAGCACCACTCTAAAGAATGACGAGTGCGTGAGCGTACCTTCAGTCGCACTTCGAGCCACAGAAATCGGAACACCCGTGTAATACGGCATGATCTTTTACCATTTGCTACTTTTTGGTGTTTTGTGTTGCTTGGGGTATCTCCCTTTTCCTGTACGACGGAGAAGTGTACAACTGACGAACGCCCACTAAAATGCGGTTGTTGGCATCGTGTCCTCACCCTCGTTTGTCTCTTGTAAGCCTGGTTTTTCGACAGAAGATCATGCACCAACCAGCACCGCTTTTCACCTTGCTAAAAATTCCGGCGTTTATTTGATGTAGTCGTTGTTTTTTGTTTATTTTTCGTGTGTGAATATGTTCTTTTTTTGGTATTTGTATTTTTTGTAGCTTCTGCGTGTTCTCCCTTTTCTCGGATGTTATATTTCTTCCAGTCATTTTTTTCCTATTTCTTTTTGTGCGCAATCGTGTGCAGGGATCTTTTGTTTTGCTGCAAGAGTCGTCCCCTTTGGAACCATTTTCCTCAATAATGGCGCCTGATCAGGAGAGTACCCGAAATAAAAAATAAATAAAAGCGCTTTTGTATTCCAATTCTTGCCTGTGAGATACATATACTAGCGACCTTTTTAACACAACACCGTTAAGGGTCGCGTTGTTGAGAAAATCCGACGTCCGGTGGCGTGAGCGAAAAAATCCGGATTTATAGAAAAGGTCTAACGTCACACGTGGAGGGGCGGAATTGAAAAGTGATTAAAACACTAACACAAATTACGATTACAAGGTGCCAATATGACTCAAACGTTATTGCAACATGCAAGTATATAAAGTAAAAAAAATTGTGCTGGAAAGAAAATCGGGGCAATCTGCTCGGAATCCAACACCAGACAGTTGTGTTGCGAGTCCGACATACTAGTCATAGGCCACGTAGCCACGTTCGTGCGGCTTTGGGTGCATGCCGTTTGGTCTTTCACATAATACGAAAACAGTGTGTATTTCTGCATCAGCAAGAGGAGCTGCTGACGAGTTCTAGTGCTATCGCGTCATGCCCTTAATATTCGGAGCCGACGTGTCCTCCAAATTTTTCTGGCTACATTCAGGGCTTGTGCAATGTCACTAAGGTATTTAACGCCAAGGACTTCATACAGCACAAAATCGCTGTTGTCTGCACAACACCTAAAAATAATTGAGAAAAAAGAACGAAACAACCGATTTCAAATAATGCCGAATGCTGATTACTCTCCTCTCAGTTATTTCTACGCGTCTAGAGAGAGCCCCGAGATATGGCCGGAAACAATGTCTCTCTCCTGGACGCTCGACGAGCCCTCCTAATTCACTCTAAAGTAACTTTCGCCGAACCGCCTTTAGAGGCGACTGTTGTAAAGCGCCGTCCTTCATTACGGCTTTGCGCCACGAGTACAGCTAATGACTTGCCTTGTGCTCGAAGCCACTTCACGCACTTGCTACGCGCGCCTATGAACGCGTACGCACACACAGGCGCTCATTGTAACGACTTCGCTTTCCGACGCTGCTCTAATTTCTACTAATGTCCGCACGCTCTTCAGAGCTGCGAACTTAATTTTTTCGCTTTGTCTTTTTCCGCCCTCAGAGCAGTTCGACTGTTGACTGCATAATGCATTCTGGGTTTTTTGCGCAAAAGACACGACAGAAATGAAACGAGGTAGACAGGACAAGCGCTTACTAACAACTCAGGTGTTTATTGACGGAATATTTCCTTAAATACAGCAGTTGCTCTTATCAAACAAGAAGAGAGAAAGAAGAGATT
This sequence comes from Amblyomma mixtum, assembly GCF_055824585.1. Lineage (NCBI taxonomy): Eukaryota > Metazoa > Arthropoda > Arachnida > Ixodida > Ixodidae > Amblyomma > Amblyomma mixtum. Next base: position 24,577,433 of record NC_143014.1, read on the forward strand.
TCGCATACATACATGTCAGATCAGCACAGATCCCATCATCACACGAGTGAATGCATGCTTCGAGCTCTAATTCCGCGCAAGATAACTGATTTCTTTTTTTGAGAGCAAAATTGAAGGATTGCTGACACACGAGTTACCCGATATTTCTATCTCATAAGCCTCAATTATCTCTCTTCCAAGTTGTGTCTTGCGCCGGCGCACTACTGACGTTTTTTCGAGTGCGGGAGTGCAGTTGCGGCAATTCCCAATACGGTCAATCATTTTGCTACCTGACTCGTTCCTGATATCTCTTGCGTGCTCCCTCAGCCTTTCATTAAGGCACCTCCCAGTTTGGCCAATATACTGCTTACCACAGGCAAGCGGTATCGAGTACACAACGCTCTTTTTACAGGCCACGAATCGCTGCTGGTGCCGCTTCGAACAAGCGACGTTCGCATCCTCCGCATTCACTCTCTTGCAAATCCTGGAGAGTTTTTATGGAGCGTTAAAAACCACTCTAACGCCAGCCCTAGCACCGATCTTCTTAAAGGGATGCTGAAAGGTTTCCCCAAAAAATTGAGTGAAGATATACACTTTACAGTTTTCCACCCTCGGAATTCGAATTTCTCATAGAAATTAGGCAAAAGAAAGCGCAAACCTATTTTATTTTGGCGAAAAGTGCCGCAGCAGCCTCGAGCCAGCTCGCGCGCCTCGTTGCCGCCTGTGATTGGCTGGGCGCCTCGTGACGTAAACACTGGCGTTGGCTCGGTGAGCCCGGCTCGGTCGCCGCCGATGTAGTACATGAAGCGCGGCGCGCGGTGTTCCGGTTGTTGGTTTGATGCTTATATCACGATGGAACACATCGAAGATTACCAGGAGGATCTTGGCGCCATCCCCTACATGTACGAACCAATCGCAAAGAGCAAACCGCTCCAAGGAAGCAACGATGCTGGCGCAAGCGGTGCTTTTGGCTTGAACGAAAGCGAAGCGTCAGCATCTCCACGTGTTGGAAATGTCCATTGGTAAGCACACTTTTCTAGCCAAACTTCATTCAGAGATACAATAAATTAATTTTGAAGCGAGCAAATGTAGTATAGCACTGCTCCACGAAATTTTCCTAATGCAATGTAAGCGGGATGCGATCGTCGGCATTCTTGTCTTGCCGCTTGTCGGTGCTGCCGCAAATCTGCTTGTAATCCACACAGACCATTAACAAGCGCAAGAAGTTATCAGGCTCTTTTTGAACGCAAATTTTATGCTGGCATCGCTTCATGGTCGCTGCGTGCCGGCTCGGTTCATAACACACACGAAAGACAGAAGTTCGCGGCGCTTTGCGGCAGAACTCGTCGAGGTGACAAACGTGCGCCTTCCGTTCTGCGTGCCAAGATGGGATCTGGCAGTAAATTGAAATCCTTGTTTAGGCGAGTTGCTTCATACTGCAAGCCCTTGTAGGAATATCTCCATCCGTTTGCGGCCGCCTTGATCGCGCTGTTCTCGATGGCCTCGTGCTGCAACCAAGCAGGCCGAATCGCAAGGCTGGCTGTAGCACACGTGGCGCACAATTATATAATATTATTATTAATGTATGAAGCCATGCTGCACTCGGCAATTTTTTACGACTACATGTGTTATTATAAACGTATTCCTGGCAGAACACTTTACTGGTATTGGCTGCATTAGAACTTGAACAGACTTGTCAGCCTTGTCATCACTTTTAGAAAAGTTCGATGGCAGGGTCCTCAGCAGCATCTGCCAGTGGCATTCGACTTGTTGCACAGTCCTGATTTGTATTGTCGTTTGGTGTGGATTCTTGACTGCCTGGTGGTGTGCAGCCTCCAGGTGTGATGTCATTTTCCATGCACTCTTCATTTGCACTCTCGTCTGGTGCGCAGTCTTGATCTTGCAGCAGTTCAGCAAGAAACTGAAAGGCATAAGCCACATGATGTTATTGTTCCAAACAGAACAAAAGTGTGCTTCAGTATGAGTAAAATCTGCTGGTTTATTTCATAAACCATTTTGTTGATTGGCGAGCTCCGTGCGAAGTGAGATCATTTATTATATACCAGGTGTTCCTTTAGGAGGTCCAAAATTTATTTTAAAAAATGGGTAACTAACCTTGTATTAATTTTATACCTGGGGCTATATTGGGGGATACGGCAGACACTAGTAATAGGCAGAAGGCTTCCATTAGCTCACTAAAATGCATATCTTAATTAAATTTTTATTTTCATATTATGTTGTATTTCATATTATGTTATATTTGCAGATTTGGAGCACCTCCTGCAAATACTATAGCCAAGCAAAAAAGATCACTTTAAAAACCCTGACAGGCAACTTCAAGCGCTAACACAGAATCAGCGGCCGCGTCCGACGTAGATCGCTCAAAAAAAAAGTGTGCGCTTTGGGGCCGGACTGCAAGCGCCATGACTGCGCACATTGGGTGCTGACGAGGCTGCTATCAGCCAGGCCCCAGGCGAAACCAAATTCAAAACGAAACGCCGCGCGCCCGTATACCAGAAACATGTGCAAACAGTTTTCTCGGCGCTCCGACCACGAAGAAAAATGTGCCGCGTACTACTCCCTATGTTCTCGCCACTGAGGGCTACGCATGAATCCTAGAATATCTGAGCTCCAACATAATTGAGTAAAGAGTCTGCATATAACGTCTTTTCACGTGCTCGCTTACCGAACGAAGTTCTCTGCTCACGCGCGGCGCGCAGTCTCTGGTTGTGAGGCGCACTTCGCGTCGCTCCACCTCTTGCAGTATTAATAGCAGTTTAACAATTTTTACTCAGCCAAAAAATTTAGGGCCGAGTTCTGATATGAGTAATGCTGTACGAGATGCATGATGCATGCCTGCAAGCATAACAGCTAAGCACTTATTTTGTAAGCTGCAGTTTGCTGCCGTCCTGACATTCTCATTCCAGCGCCGTTCATCTCACTACTAGCGGAAGTATTGCATCCACGAAATTACGCGCCATACACTACACAGAACAACGGTTCGCGCAGTCAAATTCTCATAAAGTTAATACACAAATTCTTACCTCGAGCTTCCTCCTTTTCGCGAAAGCTGGCCTCGGTGGCGGTGACGAGCTCCTGTGCGCGAAGACAGACGGTATTGCGCCGGGTTTCAGTCCAGCTGACTTTGTTGACAGGCCCAATGAACGCATTATCGACAGGCTGTGGTTATAATCTTCATCACGAAAGTGGTCAGAGCATAGCACTGTAGTCTTTGAGGGTTTGAAATCCCTTCGCTTCACAGCAGCGACCCACCTCGTGGAAAGCTTCTTATTTTGCGGGAAATTATGAAAGACCACATCGTCGCGGCCGCCGGTGTTAGTGCAGCCGAAGGCTGCGCAGACGCCGGCATGATGGTCCACCGCTTCACTCGATGCTACCCACGTTTCTGTACGTCACCACAAACATAAAAAAGCACAAATACAGGAACACACGGCAGATCGAAGCAGCTTACGATGGTACGCACGCAGAAACAAGCACGGTCGCGGAGGCTGCGTGGCGACGGAACACCAATGTTTACGTCACCACCCCACGGTTTCCGGTTTCGGCTCGCATCGTCAGGGTCATCAGCAGCGCTCGGCGGACAGCGGGGGGCGGAGCTACCGCGCAATTTTAAACGGCGATTACGTCGCTCCTAAGTGATTAATCTGCAAAAAAATTTCACCCGCATGATTTTTAAGGTTCCCACATCCATACGTGAGCATCTTAATGAATTCGAAAATCTCTTCAGCTTCCCTTTAATATTATGCGAGATTCCGTGAATGTACGGAATAACCGCCACTTTCTTCCGGTGAATTTGATCGGGTATGCTGGCTGGTTTCTTCAGCAGGTTCTCGGCAGTTGATGCCAACAAGGCCGGCTGGCAGCCTGCGCTCGAAAGGCGCTGCAACTGGATGTCAAAGCTGCGTCCTACCAAGTGCAGGCAGGACTTGCTCAGAGCGTTGGAAAGGCACGATTTCACAATGCCTCGTTTTACGGCTTTGGAATGTGCCGAGCTGAAGGGAAGCAGGGGCTTGTTGCCTCTGGGCTCGAAGGCCCAACATACGTGTTCACTTCAAAAATTAAGCCCTATATCTAAAAACCTGATGAAATTATCTTCCGGTAACTCGTGCGTCAATTCTAATGGTGCTAGGCACTCTGCAAACGTCGTTAGAGGCGTATGTACACTAGCCGAAAAAGATTCTTTGTCACAATCCACGAACACAATGAAATCATCAACAAATCTAAAAACCTTTAAAACGTTAGTGTCGCGAAGGCAGTCATGCAGCATCTTGTCACGTGTCGCTAAAATGATGTCACTAAGCATGGTGCTGGCACGATCCAATGCATACTCCTTGTTTTTGAATAAATGTCATCTTTCCACTCCACATACGTGGAAGTCAGGTACATTATTAACAGTTCGACGAAGTTGTCAACCGATAAACCTGCATTATTTTGGAAGGCTGTTGCACCATGGCTGTCAATACAATCGCGGACATTTTTTAAGAGACAATCGTGAGGTATGGAACAATACAAGTCCTTTATATCTACTGACAGGGCTGACATGCGTTTGCTGTTGTTTGATTTTAAAAACTCAATTATTTCGTCCAAATTTTTTACCCTAAAGGGATCGTTAATTTCTAAAACACGCAACTTCTCCTGCAAGAACCTGACTACGGCTTGCTGCCAGGACCCCTTTTCCGAAACAATCACTCGGAAAAGGCACGCATCCTTGTGTGTCTTGCCGCTGAATAACGTGTTTAAGGATAACTTCTCAGCTTCCTCTACTGAGTGCACTAGCCCATCCAGCTTTAACGTCTCGATAAACTTCATTGCCATTCATTCAGGCATAATGCGCCCTTGTTGACGCGACCAGGAGCTGTCGTGGATATGAACATTTCGCACTTGTACCCTCGAGCCCAGCAAAATGAACCGACAGCTGATTTGGCACCATTTGGCAAGCTGCTTTTATGACCGAGCAGTGTTTTTTCGCTTGAGCCGTTAAGGCTGCTTTACAGTTCCTGAAAGCTGTAGCCCTCTACTAGCGCATGTGTTGTCTTTCTCTACCCTGTCGTCCTTGTTGTTTTTTTAGCGCTACTACTATGTCCTCTCAATCCAAACACCAACTAGCCCAGCTTTCTCCCCCCATAACCCGCTTTTATTTTTTTGCCGTTTGACGCAGTGACTTTATCTTCATACTTTGTATTCATTGTGTTAGAGGCGCTCTGTGCGCTTTTGTGGTGAACTGCTATTGACTTCTGCGTCAACACCTCGTTTCATTAACAAGTGGATTTATTTGTTTATTTATTCAGAATGCCTACATCGCCAGAAGGCATTATTGTAGGGGTGTTAAGTACATGGGGGTCACACAATGGCAAAAAGTTCGCCATAATGCACATGAATATACCCGTTAACAACAAACAACACTAAAGTCAAAATTACTGGAAAACACACAGAGAGTGCAATAACAGTGTAGAACAATACAAATAAAATACATATGAAGAGTTCGCACAGTAGTAAAGGCTATAGTTTTATAAGATAAAAAAATGCTCAGATAAATTCAATGAATAAGGCTCTCAATAGAATTTTCAAAATCAGGCACATCCATTACTTCGTTCGGGAGCTGGTTCCAGTCATTAATCTTGTTAGGAAAAAATGAATATTTGAAAATATTAATACGGCACTCACTGTTCTATTGCTCATGCGTCGCAGTAAACGCGTGCCTGGGATATTCGCTGGTAATGACCAATTTAATACAGTCTGCTAGACCCTCGCGATTTATCGTGGCCATTCTGGGGAGATGGGTGGGTGATTACTCTACAAAAAGGCCAAAGCACTTTACCGAAACAACGCACGTCCACTCATGCTTCCGTTTGCACTTAGCAGTTTGACATATAGTCCCAGCTGTGAAAGCTCCTATGCCACCTTTTGGCCACGTATACTGCAGACGCTAGCGCCAATTATTCCTCCAGTTATGGTCCTAGCAGGAGGGGGCGGAAACGCTGCGCATTAATCTCCATGACTACGAAAGACCGATACACGCCGACGCGGGAGGGGGGGGGGGGGGGGCGAGGGGGATAATCACATGAAATCTGATTCACGGGCGTGGACTGGTATAAAATCGGGCCCACTACGGGAAGTGGGCGGATGAGTTTATTTATTTTATTTATTAATACACGTTCCTACTGTGTCCTTCTTGTAATTAGTGTAGGAGAAAGGTACGAAACATGGACATAGACAAGCGGTGAAATATACAGAATACATCTAGAATGCAAACAAAAAACAAACAATGCAACACTTAAATGATAGAACAATGAAAGACAGAACGCAAAACAAAACATCTACAATAAAGCTGGGAAACGATGCAACAATTCACTTATGTCAAGATTTAAAACGTGGTCATGTAACAATGTGAAAAACGATGGAGGAGGCGCAGTGACAATTAGATCCGGCAAACAGTTCTAGTCGTTTATAGTACGGGGGAAAAAGGAAATTTTCAAAATAATTAGTCGGCAATTAAACTCTCATATTTTCACACTATGGTCCACGCGGGCAGACAGGTAAGCGCGCGGGTTCCTTTAGGTACTCTTCACTATGAATTCCTGTTTTATTTTTTGGATTGTTAAAAAAGCAATGTCATTCGTAAGTACTTAAGCCTCTCAGAGAGCAAGGACCACCCCAAACGTTTCACAATATTAGATGACTGGTTCGGGAATCGAGTCTCCCCTTGCAAACGCAGCTGCACGAGTCTGTATACGCTCCTGTACATCCTCATTCTTTTTCGTTGCCCGGTCCCATACCACGCGCGCGTGCTCTAGGATAGGGCGGATACTTGCGATGTACATACAAGGTTTGTTTTAACTGCGGTGGAGAATGTCTGATTTTGCGTCACGATAACTTCAGTACCCGGTGTCGTGGCCCATGTAGCGTGTCGTGTCGGGTCAGGAACGAGACAGCCGGTGACGGGCTGGAGAGAGCCCGAGAGGGATGGAGAGGAGGAGACTGAACAAGTATATTTTACGTATTTACAAGAGTGCGTGAGATACAAACAGAAATAAGATGGTTTTGAAGGTATCAGAAGATATATGATTGCGACAGGTTTTATATCGTACCTTCTCATGTCTCTAGCTCGCAAAGTGGGAAATCTCGGCACTGGATGAATGTCTATTCAGGGATCCCTCAAACCGAATTGAGTTGCCGCTCCCTGATGCACCCTCGCGGCGGATGCGGTGGCGAGGGCGAACTTCCATGGCGATGTCGATGATGTCACCGTGACGCAGCATTTCTTATAGCGACGGTGATTCATTTCTTTTGATTTCATTTATTCCAAGCACTGAAGCACATGAGGGGTTGAGAGGAAAAAGCTGCCTTGTGGGCAGCCTGACAAGCTCGCACCCCCTTATATGTAAGGGGGTGCGACACAGCAGACACAGTACAAGCGGTATGTGGAACATAAAGAAACAGCACAATTTGTGAACATAACTGACAAAAAAACTCACTTGATTGAGATTGAGAGACACTGCATGATTCTATAAACAAAACTATAACATACAAATTTTACGCAGCAAAAAAGTCGCTACGCCCTTCACTGAGATGTTAAAAAAAATTGTTAAAGCTCGAAACACCTATTGGTTAGGAAACACCTGGCCCCAGATAGACTCGGACTATGAGGGACGCCGCAGTGAAGGGCTCCGGAAATTTCGACCACCTGGGGTTCTTCAACGTGCACTGACATCGCACAGTACATTGGCCTCTAGAATTTCTCTTCCACCGGAATTCGAACTCCACGGCCGGTATCGACCCCGCGTCTTTCGGGTCAGCAGCCAAGCGCCATAACCACTGAGCCACCACTTTTTATTCTTTATTGCCGACTTCAGCACTTCATTTACAAACCAATCCAAGCGAAGAACACAACACACATGCTGAAAATACGCAAACCGCACTCGGGGAACACATTAAAATTCGTGCATGTAAAACAAAGCTTCCATTCTCGGAAGCCACTCAGGCACTGGCTCTTGTATCTCGTGGCCTTCAATAACTCTTCCAACAGATTCACGAAAATACTCTTATCGGCCTCGCGTCAATGTCTGCGTGTCTGACTGCCATCCAGGACAGCCAAATGCTGTACAGGCCCAATGTCATGATCATGTCGAAAGGAACCCAGTCTTCATTGTCTTCGGGCAAAAATCTGATTCCGAAAGCATCCACCGGTAAGTATTTTTTAATCGTGCGTTGTAGACTGTCCCGAAAGAAAAAGAAAATGTGTTCAATAGTTTCCGGCTTTCGGCGTGCCATGCCACCAAGGCAACAACAACAACAATATGAAACAATGATTTATCCAAGGTACAAAACAACCCTTCTCTTCAAAATACGTCTCGACTTCAAGAGTTCGTATGGAACTTAAAAAGCAACGACCTGTACAACGGGACCGCAAGAAAGACATCACCACTGAGCCACCGCGGCGGCCGCAAAACACCAATATATATACAGCATATACGACCAAATCTATATGGATCAGAGTACTTAAGTTTTTTAAAACATATTTGTGTTAAAACCGGCCCATCCGGAACCAGGCGCTGACAAGTGTCATCCTTAAGCCTCACCGCTTCTGGCGATGTAGTCGGCTTCCATCCGCAGCGATCGTCGAAAAAAAAATGCTTCCGTCCCCTTGCCGCCGCTGTTGTCAGTACAGGGAGGATTGGGCCCTCTGCTTCTCCCGCCGCAGACCGGATGTTGCTTGCAGGCGAGGTGGAGACGGATCCTTTTTTTTTTCGAGACAAAGGGAAGACGCTGCCCCCGCGCTTGTCGGGAGCTGGCGCCTAGTTGTCGCGAGGAGGACGGCTTTGTTGCCCGTTCAAGAGTCCCGGGTGCTCTGATCCGCGTTGCTAGTAGCACGATCACAAAACTCATTTAATACTCTACATGAGCGTTCGAGGACGTTGTGCTAAAAAAATACGCCTAAGTGTTTAAATTATGTCACAACAAACAAGGTAATGTTATTGATACAATAATCTTTCATGGAAGACCATGTTTCATTCGTGAACCTAACGAGATTGCACTTTGAAATACTGAGATTCATGTTTCACCTGCCGCACTACGATTGAACAAAGTTGAGGCCATTCTGCAAGCAGTCGTGATCAGTTTCATAGCCAACAGCGCAATAGATGCTGCAAACATCAGCTTATGGTCTGACTCGGCTAGAAACAGTTTCGGCAAGATCATTGATGAACACCAGAAAAAGAAGCGGGCCCAGAAAAGGTCCTTGCGTAACGCCGAATCAGACATTAGCATAAGATAATGATATGCAATCGAGAACCACTCACTGTCTTCTACCGAGTAGATAAGTTTCAATCCAGATGATAAGTTTAGCAGGTATGTTAAGAACAGACAGCTACTGTAACAGCAGTTTGTGCGAGACGGAATCAAACGCCCCACGGAAATCGAAATATATACAGTCTGCTTACCTGAGTTAACTGAAGAGGCAATGTCGTGTGTAAATTCTATCAGCTGTGTGTCGCTTTAAAAACTGGCTCTGAAACCATGCTGCATCGGGGAGAAAAAGTTGTTGCTGTTAATGTTTAAATGATATGCCCTGAAGCTTTACAACCAACTCTTGTCAGAGAAAGGGTTATTGGGGTATATTTGAGGTTATTGTTTTTTTACCGATTTTATAGTGCGTATAACATTCACAGATTTCCAATCGGAATGCAATGCCCCTAGTTCAAATGATATTGTAAATAGTGTAGCTAAAAAGGAGACAATAAAGGTAGCGGTAGGAGACAATAGAGATGAAGTTGGAGATATGATCTGGACAAGATGTTGAGGGGACTTTAATCTTCTGTAGAAGCAAACTAATCCCTTGTTCGGTAAATTCAATGTCTGTCATTTGTGTAAGACTATTGTTACCCTCTAAATCAGCGACGGCCGCTACTTGTTGCGAAAACGCATACCGAAAGTAACAATTAAAGGTTTCTGCCTTGGCTACATTATCAGCCATGTAGTTGACGCCGTTCAAAATAACAGGAATCAACTACCTACTTTGTGACTTACTTTTCGGATACTTCCAGACTTCTTTCGGGTTATCAAGATCTTTTCAATTTTCTTTTCTAGAATAAACAAATACGTACTCTGAACTTCATGGCTCTTTTATCATTTTGCTGAGCTGTTTCATTTTTGCTTATATGTCACGATCGTGGGGCTGGCAGTATTGATGAAATGAACGGTTCTTTTTATTTATCAGCATTCTAATTTGTTTTTTTTTCATCCGGGGTTTATTATTTCTATGTCTGGGGGAAATGAGTTGCGATGGGATGCAACTGTCTGTCAGCGACAATAATTTTGTTTTGAATACATTCCATAGTGTATTCGCATCTACGGATAAGCCAAGTAATGGAAACTCAGACAGAAACTCACTCAGTTCGCGTGGTATGTAGGCATAATCACCCTTTTCATAAAACAACATCTTGCGCGGCGAGTGAAATGGAAACGTTAACAACAACAGTTTCGTCGACAGATATGCTGGTATATTCAATACAGAAGCGACAAAACTGCGATCATTGCACACACACAAACACAAAAAAATCTATCACGTTTGCGCTAAATGGGTCCAACACGTGATGAAGTTCAACAAGTTGTAATGAGTAGCCATTCATTTCAAGAAAGGTTGTATGCAAAGAAGAGCTGTACAGCACTGGTTTATACGACGACTATTTTAAATCTGGCAGGTTGAAATCCCCACCAAGGATTCTACCGGGTGTTTCAGCGAACACTTTCAAAAATTATCATAAATAGGCGTTTTGGAGTAAAAATGTGGCCTTTGCGGCACAAGTTTTACCAGTGTTGGCGCACGCGAGAAAACCAATGAATCGTTTTAAGTAGTCAGGTGATTAAACAATTTTTAATGACTAACTTCTTAACTAGCCGACTTAGATGCCTAGTCGTAATTAGAGATTTGTAGCCTGTCTTTAGTAATAGCCATATTAGTTTTAAGAAATTAGAAAACGCGATTACTCTTGCCGCTGTGACTCGAAAAAATTTGGCTTTTTCGACAAGGTACGTGCGCTGGAGGGGTTGCTTTGCATGTATGCTTTCGAAAGCCCATGTATTTTCGCACGATGCAGACAGATTTTCACAGCGGCGAGGGTAACCGTGTTTTCGAAATTCTAAAAATTGACATGGCTATTACTTACGACCCGCTACAAATTTCTAATTGCAACTAGGCGCCTAACTCTAAGAGTTCAAAAGTTAGTAATTAAAAATTAGTTAACCAGCTCACTACTTAAGACAACGTACCACTTTTCTAAAGTCCGCTAACACTGGTAACACTATGCCGCAAAAGCCATATTTTTACTCCAAAAAAGCCTGTTTATAAACATTTTTGAAGGTGTTCGCTGAAACACCCGGAATATGCTGTCTTCAAGGTCAATAAAATATTGTGCAATAGACTATATGCGAAACTGCTTGACGATCTGGCAACACCGCGCCCACAGCTTCCGGTTTACATCTCTTCGGTCGAGCTCGTCGAGCGGAATTTCAAAAGCCAAGCTTCGCACGCTGCGCGGCTTGCACTGCTCATCTTTTACCAAATATAAGTCCTTTCAGGCAGCGCCAGTATGCTCCTGCCACGTCCGCAGCTTCACTTGAAGCTTAGCGCTGATGATGACAAGAATCGGCACTGGAAAGTGGGTTGGAAAGTCGGACTCTGTAACACCCTTGTCGCTTTACTCCCCGCGTTTGAACAATGGTTCATGCGTCGCGCATTATCATCGCTAGTTCGTTTTCAAGTGGACGCAAATTCATTTGGTGGGGTAGCGAGCGGTTATTTTGCGCTGAGTGCACAGTTGCGTTTACAAACTTTCGTGACTATGCCGACTATCGTGTGCGCTGACGCTAGCAGCTGCGTGCATTGCTATATGATCACACAAGACCCTCGGCCAGCTGAGTAATGCCATTCCCTTAACTTCGATGCCCAAATGCATATCCACGGTTTTCGACGTCACCGTTTGGAGCCAGGCGCCGTCGCTCGCATTGATCGAAGGAGGCGTACGCCTCGTTGGAGCTGGGTTACGTAAGACCCGGAGTGAATATTGCACTCTAAGGAGTCGACATTAACAAGTCGGTACCCAGAAAAAAAATAAAAGATTTACACCTCAGTTTTCATGCATAGTGTGTATTACATCACAAAGACGCATTAACGCGCATAATATATGCGGTCGCGGTCGCACGACATTAGAAGAAAACAGCGCGTAGGACCTTGCAACAGCTCCACGGCCGAGAGAGCTTTCGAGCCCTTTTAAAAGTAATTGAACACGATAACAACTCAATTGCACACGTAGAAAACTACAGCAGTAATCAGTACATGGTTCTTTGAGTGCACTTACAGTTGGCCTTGGCACGAGCTATAGAGGTTCGTAAATGGAGCGTACTGAGTGCCTAAGCCACGATTTGCAGACAAATTAATGAACGCGCTTCTTTGCGAGACTGGACTGCATGCTTGCGCAACACGTGCCTAGGTCGGCTGAAAAAAATTGGCAGTGGCTTAGCTCGGCTATGCCAGGATATACGTAGCGAAAGCTCGCGGCGGCATATTCATGGCGCTTAGCTCGTCGTTCGGTGCCCAGTTCCTCTGTTTCCTGGGCGAGTCGTTTCCTCTTCATCTCGTTCCGATGTCGATTCTTGTCCTCCTCCTGCTTAGCAGACTTGTCGCCGTCCATACTGCCGCCTCAACTGTGGTTGCGGCACACGCGAGCTCTCCTTTTCAATCGTCCGACATGTTATCAGGCATGTGACACAGCTGGCGAAGCGAGCGGAGGCGAGCGCAACGACGAGGCAAGCGGTGTGACGTCATACAAAACAGCGGCGGTGGTGGCTCCGCGGCGAGGCGCGCGCTGTGACGTCATGCCAGATGGCGCGGCGAGCGCGCGGCGTCCGCCAGCTGCGGCGGTTGCTAGGCAACGGCTCAACGTCGGTCTCTGCCTCCTCGGAGCACCGCCACAGCGAAATCGCAAGTTCGTGGCCAATGTAGCTTTAGCTACAAAAATTTGCCTCCTCTATTAGGTTGTTCAAGTACGCGTCGATATGTTCGCGTCCGACCCACTATGCGCTATCGGAGATTTAGTAAATGCACGAAATCGGCAACTAATTTTGATCAGAGAGAATAAGGACTGAACCATATCTCAATTTAAGGGCACATCACCTAGAAAGCTTTGCGAAAAATCAGCGCAGAAAGCGAAAGCTGTGCACTGGTCAGCGTGCTGACACATATGACACCTCGGTTGACATTTGGTGTAATTAAAACGCTGAAATCGAGTAAAAAAGAAACTAAAACAGCAAGAAGCTGAAACGTACCTGGTTCCCTCACGCATCGTAGTGTTCTCACAGAGTGCAGAGTGTAGGACAAGAGTTCATCGGCATTTTACACTTCAAATGAAGCGCAGCAGTTTTAACCCTATGCTGCGCCGAGGTTCTTTTGTTCTACCGAGCCAACATGGTTTTATCGGAGCACCAAGAGATGAACCTGGGAATTTCGCATATCGTTTATTGATAAAGGGTTCCGCAGTGCTTGTACAGGGCAGTCTGTAAAAGAAACCAACCAGCCATAGTGGGCCTATTTTTGAAACCGAGTTTACACCAAACAGTTTGACTTGCATTAGCATCAACATTCACATGAACGCTACTGATACTACTGTGAATCGATGCGAAAACGACCCCATCATTTTAAATTCTGCATCTTTTCGGGTGCCCACTGATGATACAAGAGACAGAGAGAGAGAGAGAGAGAGAACAACTTTTATTTAGAAAGCCTGCAGAGGCGGTTAGGCTCCCTCCAAGCAGGGAGGACAAGCTTTTACCGCGACGCGGCCACTACGTCAATCTCGTGCGTTGTGCTCCTTGATGATACAAGCTTTCCCCTGGCCTGGTGCTCGGCTTATCTGGGGTGAAATACTTGGGAAATGGGTCTTTGACCCCACCACTTTGAGTAGTCGAGAACACCTTGTGTCATGGCGCTCTTCGGCCACAGATGCCCTTGAGCAAAAAATCCATCATCATCAATTTTGTCTCTTTGGTAAAGAGCATAATTTAGTTGAAATAATTCATGATTACTGATTACGTCGTCAAGCTATGATTCGGTACCAAATCGATGCATGATTTTGACATCTCCAAAAGTCAGTGCATTTCGAATACTTTGCTTTTTTCTTTAGGCAGCGACAACTGATAACAATGCACGCTAAATTATTTTTACCAGCGGGTCTTGATTTAAACTCGGTAACATTCTGTGGTTGCTATAGGGGTGCTGCTTTTTATTGTTTGGTTTGTGGGGGCTTAACGTCCGAAAGCGACTGATGCTACGAGGGACGCCGCAGTGAAGGGCTCCGGAAATTTCGACCACATGGGGTTCTTTAACGCGCACTGACATCGCACA